>NC_132895.1:6003729-6023729 GCF_030463535.1 Salminus brasiliensis | reverse complement strand
GACTATCAGTTTTTTTTTCCGGGTAAAAATCAAGTTTGGAATCTGCGTGTGAAATTGAACTATGAGAAACTCTTTAATATTGTTCCAAAATGTGCAAAAATAAGCTGTTGTGCTGCTTCTTGAGGAATTTAACATCACCCCTGCTGGGCTGGCATGCTCATGTGAGTTTGAAAACGTTTGAAAAAAAAATAGGGCCTGGGATTGTTGAGCACCAGGGTAACTTCATGTTACAGCTTGGACCAGTTTGGAAGATGCTGGACGTTGTGGTTGGTGTGGCGCGACCGATAACACCACTACCTGCCAGTGAGCTACCACACCACAGGGGAAACTGGGGTTCTGGGTGACTATGCTGTGCTACACCAATAAGAGTCCTTGGGCAAGACTCTTAACACTACATTGGCCCTCCTCTGTAATACGAGTAACCTTGGAAGTCGCTCTGGATAAGAGCGTCAGCTAAATGCCATAAATGTAAATGTAAAATGTAGCGTTGCTTTTAAGAATAGTTCGCTGAAAAATCCTTCCCGAAATTTCTTATGTAGGCCAAGAGGTTTTTGATATGCAAAATTTACCTCCTTAGGTTTGCATCAGATCTACAAGTTAGTTTAGAAAGTACTTTGGGTGCTACAGACTTGTCGTATTTGTTATCTACATTAGCCTCTAAGCTCCAGTTTAAAACTAAAGAAGCACACTTTGGACACAAGACACATCCAAGCCAATTAAAGCAGCATTATGTGAAAATTGGTATTTCTTGCTCCTGGGCTCCCCCTACAGTGGGGAAGTGCAGTTCGATGCTAAAGTACACATGCATTTCTGGACACGCTGAGAAGATACAGAACCATCACTGGAAGGTAAAGAAGCATGTGGACTGAGGTGGTAAAATAATTTTACACCAATAAGACTCTGGGTTGCAGCATGCATTACACAGTTCTCACAAGTGTTGTCCAGCCTGCTTCACCAGAGTTACATAGTGCAGTTAGCAGCGTTTCCAACCCAGAGTAGTAATGACAGAGCAGCTATTCTTAATATTACAGTCAGAGGAGCATCACAGTGATTTTGAAGCTGTTGTTTTAAGGCAAAAATGCTACATAATGTTGCTTTAATTGTAATTATGTCAATTTAATTTGTTGGTAAATCCTTTAAAAATGTGCTGTATTGACAATGAGCTGTATGAAGCTGGCTGATTCTTTTATTTTGATTTCTGTCATCAGTTAATCAGTGAAATGATCACACTGGATGCATTTCTTTCAGTAATATGGCCACAGATTCTCAACCAAGCGTTTAATTTCAGCACTTCCAATTTTTGGTATCGGCTGAATTTTCCCATTGAGTGCACTGACCAGTCTCAGATGTTTCCATTTATTGTTCTGAGAAATGTTTTGACAAATGAATTTTTCCCCTTGCCTTCTGCCTGTGCTATTTGATTGTATTTGTTGGAACCGAGCTTCATGTATATGACCTCATTCTATGAGTTAATTCCAGAAAACACCTGTGGAGCTTTGCAGTGGTGACGGCCCAAGCAAGCACTGAAACCTTTGATCCTCCCACACCCGTGTTCCTCCAGCATGGAGGGGCTTGTGTGTTGTTCTGTGACAAATTGGGTGAAGGAGAGAGCTGGCAGCAGAAGGGAGAGGTGATTTATAAGCCCTAAAGGTCACTGTGTACTTTGATACAGAGTAGTCACTAATTTACAGCCTTCATTAAATCAGGACCCGGTGATTATATGGCTGGTTCATGGAGTTATGTTGTGTAGGTTTTGGCGTCATACCTGTCTTAACTAATCAACATAGTGGGTGATGGGAATGATAAAGCTATATATATATATATATGTATATGTATATGTGACAGTCTGATCAATCCTGTAAGATGGGTGTTGGGCCCTTCACCATCTCTGCTTCCCAGGCGCCATGTGTGCTCACTGTCACTGTGTGTGTTTGGTCACTAGTGTGTGTGTGTGTGTGTGCACTTACTGTGTGTGTGTAAGTGTGTGTACACTTACTGCAGCATATAAATATAAAGTTGGCTAGGTCGTGGTTGCTGGGGGAGCAAAAGATGCGAGTGTAAAATGATGGTTGGATGGGAGCCCTTAAGGGCACACTGGTGAATGGGGACTTGCTGTTAATGAACATGCCATTGTAATAAAAAGAGAGCACATTGTTGAGACAGAGAAAGACTGGAGCCAACCCACAGCTGAATCTCCATAGCTTACACTGAAAGAGAAAAGGCTGAAGCCCTGTACTGTTGGTGTCAGTCACATGGAGAACGAGAGAGGTGATTTTCTTCTCTTTGGGATAATGAGGTTTGAGGTCACCAACCCATGAATGTTTTATTTGTCCAGCACATACCAGGGATTCTCTAATTCTCTCTCTCTCTCTCTCTCGCGCACTCTCACTCTCTCGCTGTCTCTACCTCTCTCTGTTTGACTTCATATCTAAGTAAATCTATCAGTCCTTCTCGAAAAGATCATTTGTCACAATGTGAAATATACATTTCCTCCAGGCAAACTGTCATTTGATTCATTGTTAATCATAAAAGTATTCATCATTATTATTTTTTTGTTATACTTCTTCATTGTACATATTTATAAGTTGATGTTTTAATCGACGGTTGGGCCTCATTCACCTTAAAATTCAGCTTAAAGTTCTGTCTTAAAACCCACTTGCTCAGTTAACAATGTTTTATAGGCTACATTTACAAGCCTCGTTATTCAATTTCTGTTTAGATCAGATTTGTAAACTTGACAGCACAGTGACCTGTATATGTCTTTAAAGGTCAGCAGTGAATCTGTCCCTCAAACTTGCAGACCTGCAAACATTGATAGTTATTGCATGTCGCCGTAGTCACCAACAGCATTAAGCGGATACATATCTGATCTAGGACCACATATGACGGTATGATTTGGAATATCTAATATTTCCACTTCCACATATCTGACCTGTCCACACAGCACAGAAAACATCTGATCTGCATCACATGAAGGCAAAAAACCCATCAGATTTGAGTCACTTCAGCCTGGTAATGTGAACGCAGCTTTATTTGGGATTTGTTCAGTTTAGGAGCACTATGGGATCCATACAGCAGAACTCCTCATGAATCGGATGTAGACTTTTTATCTGGTCTTTTCTGGAGAACAAATTTAGGAAGATGTTGGTGAATGAGGCCCATTGTGTATTTAGTGTCTTCTTACTACTCAGTTCCCAGTTGCTGCTGTTATATCCTATTGATTAGGCCTCTGTTAAAGAACTGAAGGAGGTTGGGGGAGCAGATGAAATGTGCTGTGCTGTGTTCAGTCAGGCTCTTTGCAGTACAGTGATGTGCTGTTTCCCAGCAGAAGCCATAGCACAACTTCACTTATTCACTAAATTAAAGATGGTTTATCTGGTTCTTTGAGTGATGCCGTTAGGGGAACCACTTTTGGTTTCAAAATCATGTTGGTACAAAAGATGTGCGAGTGTGAAGGTTCTTTAGACCTTTAACAGGTCCTTCAGATGCACACATCTCTTCTACACACTTTCTCTCTGGACTCAAAATAGGTTAATCGGTGGCAGGGCTGGGCGAGGAAGGCCAGAGTCCAGCACAGTTTGCTGATTTCCTTGCTCTAACAGACCAGGTGAGCAGTAGAAGCACAAAACTGTGCAGGAATCCAGCTCTGAAGGAACAGATTTGCCCACCCTGTTCTATGGCATCAGTCCCAAAACCCTTTGAACAATTTATTTTTAATAGTGTGTCTAATTTAAATAATTTAAATATAATTGATTATTTTATATCAGTATTAGTATCATTGGAACATTGGAATCACTTTTCCGATGTCGTCCTCAGGCTCTTTGTGCCTTCTGTGCATAGTTGTTTTTTTTTTTTTTTTTTAAAACCTACCTCTGGTGGAACGGTAGTAGTGAATGCCTCAGGGGTGAATCTGACTGCAGCAGCTGTGTGTGTGTGTGTGTGTGTGATACCTGTGTTTAGACTCCATTGGCATAGCCCTGGGGATGTGTCTCTCCTCTCCTTTCCTAACAGCAGGGTCTGCTAACCTCACTCTGCAGGTCTTCAGGGAAAGCACAGAACCTTCTGAGCTCTTCTTCCAAAGTGCAGACATGCCTCTTTGCCCACTGACAGACTGACAGGGCACACTGCGGAAGCCTGCTTGTTTAGCATTATGCCTCCCTTACCTTTTTTGCTGTTTTACAGCCATGTGTCACAAGATCAGTCTCGATTTGGAGGCTTGTGTGTTCATCACACTGATGATCTTCACTATAGGGGAAACTGTAGGGTGTTCATTTACAAGCCTGCTCTGATTTATCTACCGTATCCGCCCCTTTTGACTGGCTGAATCTCTCTGAATTCTCCCCTCAGACTCCTCCAGATCCTCCATGCTCTTCCTTTGTTTGCTAAACAAGCCTACTAACCACACTTCCTGGCTGCTGGCACCAGTTGAGCTTGGAACAGATTTCTATGTGGATCTTCTTGAGCTTTATGCAGCGGGCTAGGCTGTTGCCGGGAACACTCACACATTCCATACCCTCATTAAACATTTATACAGAAGACAGAATGTGCCTTTGTCACGTCCACAGTCTGTATGAGAAGGGCAGTGCATATCATGGTTGCGTAATGGTAAATGTCCTGACTAAGGTGACTGCCGAGTCAGACGTTATTGCAGTTGAGTTTTTTTTATGGTAGCGAGGCATCAATGGAGGTTAAAAGTACAAGGTATGGCTCAGAATGGTTAATCCCTTAAGCCCTAGGTTTGTTGTTAATTGCAGAAACTTTAGCATATCAATGTGGCCTATGAAACAGTGAACTGTTAATTCTGACAGTAATGTAGTTATGAGAGGGAAGAACTGAAGAACTGGCTTACGTACAGAGTCTTGGTGGGGGGGGGGGCAACAGAGCTCTTATCTGCTCACTTTTACACAGGTTTAGAATATGCAAAACCGTATTTACATTGGCAATCATTGTAGACTGAATGAAGAAGTCCTGATCATATACTGTGTACACTTCCCTTTTCAGTGTTTGCTTGCGGATTTAAATATATGACTCTGAATCATTTGAGGTTCACAGTTTGAGTCATCATTCTTCAGAATGAGCTCTAAGAGGTGAGGGAACCTTTTAAAGAACCTTTAAAGTGGCAAAGAATCAAGTGAAGGTTCTTCAGACCTTTTAAAATGTTCTTACACTACATGTCCAAATGTTTGTGGACACCTCCAGGGAGAGAAGATTAATATGAATCTGTTGGCACCGTATCTAATGCCAGGCGTAGGCTACAGGGGTATAAAACCCCCCAGTATTGAGCTGTGGAGCAGTGGAACTGTGTTCTCTGGAAATGATGGATGGTTCATCATGCAATACTTGAGTTGGGGGTGAGGTGGGGTGGTGATCATTCACCATCCTGACCTCTCTTAACGCTGTTCTTGGTGAATGCAATCACATCTGGTGGATCAAGTAGAATGCTTTCTTCCCTGGACAGTAGAGACAGATACCCTTGGTTTTGGAAGAAACAATGAATGAGCAGGTGTCCCAATACTTTTGTCCATATATTATTCTGTTTTTTTTCCTTACATGGTTCTTTAAGGAAGCAAACGTAGTTGTTCTATGTCCTACCATTATTTTTTTAAGAGTATAGCTTCATGGTTTGAGCTCTTTCTTGTCAGTGGGTTTAAGAGAACCGTGTTCGTGATGAAGATTTGTGAGTCCAAAGAACCTTTACAGTGTGTGAAGTGGTGGACATTATCCGGAGGCAGTCTCTGTGTCCCTTTGGGGTAATTTAATCTAATCGTTTGGTCTACCGGTGACCTTTGGCCTGTGGCAGCTGGGTGTAAGTGATTTCATTTATAGTGCTTGTTAGGACAACTTCCTGTGTGGTGCAGCTGTGTCACGACCGGTGAAAGCTAATGTGATTTAGGAGAGGAGGAAATGGGAGGCTGACGTGAATTGATGAACAGATTCAGATGTTGACGAAGCTCAGTGTTTCCCTCTTGACGGCTCATGATTCTTCCAGCCGGTTGGACTGTTCAGTGAGGGGAGGTGTTTCATACTGGTACGAGAAACTGCATTCTGCAGTGTAGGCATTCTCTTAATGCCATCAGATCCGGTTTTGTTTGTTTGAAAACCCGGCAAGTCCGGCAGCAATCAACAACCCGGTCTAGCTCCAGGTCATGTCATGCACCACACACCTCCTCCTCAGCTCTCAGCTCTAGCCTCATTAGTAGTTTATATAACAACATGGTTACAGTAATTGTTTTATTTATATTATATAGGGTGTTGCAAAAGTATGGAAACACCCGTATAAAATAAAAACGGTTAGGTAGATGTTGATCCAGGTTTAGACACAAGCTGTTGCTGAAGAAGGAAACCTGTTAGGCCTTGTTTCCTGGTGTCTAAAATTGGATCACCATCTGCCAAACCGTTTTTATTTTGTTATGGCTTTTTCTTTACTTTTTAAACACCCTACTTTTTTAGACAACCTGTATATTTATATTTACTGTCAGTAGGTATGAATTGAATTCCTTTATTCAGATTCAGTATTGGCCTATACAGACACCATGTACTGTAGCATGGTGAGTGTAGTTCCTTGGATGAATTAGAGATTCATTGGGAGTTTTTTTTTTTTTTTTTGGTATATCTATAAACACAATATGGGCAAAAGTACTGGGACTTGCTCATTCACTGTTACTTCTGAAATCAAGGGTGTTAAAAAGAGTTTCTCCTGCTTTTGTTGGAGTAACTGTCTCTACAGTCCAGAGAAGAAGGCTTTCTACTAGATTTTGGAGGAGCATTGCTGTGAGGATTTGATTGCATTTAGTGGCAAGAGCGTTGGTGAGGTCAGAATGTGAGATGTGGATGATTTTCACCCCCACTTTATCCCCAACTCATCCCAAAAGTATTGAATAGCGCACCATCCATCATTCCACAGCTCAATGCTGGGGGGGGTTTATACCCCTCTAACCCACGCCTGGCATTAGGCATGGTGTCAGTAGGTTTAGGTTTATCGGCTCTTGAGAGTCCTATTCTATTGGTAGTATTTTTCTATAGGGACTAGCTGTGGACAAGCTGTGTGCATTTACATCTTTATGTCAGCAATGGGTGCAACTTAAAGTAGCTGGATACATTCATGCAGTAAAAATGGGCAAGCATAAGAATCTGAGCCACTTTGACAACAACCACAGTTGTGATGTCTAGACGGCTGACTGGGTCAGAACATCTCCAAAACATCAGGCAGGTTGTGCAGGGTGTTTCTAGTATACAGGGGTCAGTACCTACCAAAAGTGCTACAAGGAAGGACGACTAATGGGCACCTAAGGCTCATTTATAGCCACAGAAGAGCTACTGTAGAGGTTAATGCTGGCTACATCTTAGAGCTACAAATGCTGTACCTTGTATTAGTGTAGTGTTCCTAACTCCTAAAGTGCTTGGTGAATTGTAAGTAAGTATTTTTGCCATATTGCCCTCTCTGCTGTATTGTTAACCTAATCGAATCATGGGCTGAGTGAATTGTTACACCTCTAACGGGCTACTTTATAGTATATTATAAGGCATTATAAGATATTACTCCCTTATGTAACTCTTAAGTGGTGTCTCTTTCAGAGGATTCGCAACATCCAGGAATATTTACGGCCCAGCAGTTTCCTGTTACTTATCCTTGCTTGCCGTCCAATCTGAAGAATCCAGTGGAGGTCTCTGACTGATTTGTGTCTCGTCCAATGTTTTCCTACTTGCCAATTCTGAATTTGGCGTTTTTCATTTGGCACTCAGGAGCAATTCACAAACAGCACAGGATATGTAAACTGTCTGTTTGCAGATGATTGGTTTTTATTGTGTTATTTTATATGCCGTTTCTTTGTCACATCTAGGGATTGTCTGCTTTAGCTCTAATAGCAGTAGTTGTACTTGATGACTCTGGAAATTGTGCTCAGGGCAGGAGTAGATAATGGAGAGCCAAATGGCTCCATTCTGTCTTTGCTGCTCTCTTTCCCTACTTGAAGGAGAACACCCAGGTGAAAAATACCACTATATTCCTTCTTATCACATTTTATGTTCAACCCAGATCACTCACCAGTGCACCCTCAAGACTACACACTCAGTCAGGATAAGATACTTTCCCAGCAGGAGTTTAAGAGGCTACCTCAGTCATAAGTGGCATTCTGTTCGGATAAATGGATGCAGAATGAGGAACCAACACAAGGAGCCTTACGCCTCTAAATTAACCTCCATCTGTGAGTGCTTTGTTGTGGGATATTAACATGGACAAGGCTGGGAATGAGACATGACTTTTTTAGAGCATGCTTAGTCAGGCACTGTTATATGTGGGCCACAGGAGGCCAGAGTGTGTGAAGCAGCACGAACAGATGGCTGCATCTCCCTGATGGAAATGTTCATTTCAGGCTAGCCTGTCCTGTCTGATTCTCTCCTGGCTCTTGGTATCTGCCATTATGCGACAGCAGTGTCTTTTCTGCCTTTGAAAGTTTATTTTTTTTTAACACACCATCGTTGATTGACTTCAGTATCGTAATATTAATCTGATTTGACACCATTACACAAGTTCCTGAACTCGGCCCTGGAGTGTGCGCCTGTCCTGCATGTTGATGGTCTATCCTTGCTCTCGACACATCCACTTTCACTCATGCCTGGCCCACTCTATTGATCTTCCAATATCAGAATGCTCTGAAATAACGATTGTCCCAGCTTATCCAGTAGTGTGGGGCGCTTATAAACCAGTCTTTACTCTTGTGATCTTTTCCTAGTGCAGTCTGGGCCGCCCCAAATGTAAATCGTAAATATTAAACATATATATTTCCATTTCCATTTATGGCATTTAGCAGACGCTCTTATCCAGAGCGACTTACAAGGTTACTCGTATTACAGAGGTGGACCACAGCACAGTCACCCAGACCGGGATTCGAATCCCAGTCTCCCACATGGTGTGGTAGCTCAGTGGCAGGTAGTGGGGTTATCTGTTGCGCCACACCAACCACATATATAAATATAAGTAATGGAACTTGTCAGTTTGTATGGAGGACGTTCTGATCATGGTGGCTAAATCACGAGCAAAGTGGACTATGGAGAAGGAAGATAAACTTGTAGAGTTCTTGAGCGGAAAGCACTCACCACCAGCATAGCACTGGTCTCGCTGTCCTTCAGTTTACAAGAAACTCCCGGGAGGCTTGGAGAATCAGAGCCATCGTTTGGCACCCGTGTGGTCTTTCATTTAGGACAGATCATGAAACTGATTGTGTGGCGTCTCTCACATTTTTAACATCGCTTAGGATTTTTTCAATTCTGGAGTGTTTTCCACTGGTTTCAGGCACATTGAGTAGAGGTTTGTTTGCTCTGCGTTTTAATCAAACTCAGCATGTCGCTAAACTCACAGCTACGGTGGCCGTGTATTAGCTAGATAAACACAGAACAGACCTTTGACACTTCAGACACGTCCTCATATTGAGATACTGTCCACATTTTTAAATACTGCGGTGCACGATGTTACTGTTATACCACCCAAACCTAGTTGAGCTCAGTTTTGCTGTGCGACACCTATACTGCTATATCGCTCAGCACCACCCTAGATACTATGTCTTCTGTTCAACCAACATGCTTCCAGAGTCCTACACTGGCGTATCAGTGTGTTTGTTTGTGGCTGTATCTCATGACTGATGCTGCCTGGTGAGGCTGTGGTGGATGATTGATTGGATCCTCTGGCTGAAGTGGAAATAGTGATAAAATCAGGATAGCGTGGAGAGGAGGAGAAACGAACAGTTCCCCTTAAAGCTTCCTAAACACATCGTTCCCACCAGTTTCCCATTGTAGCCTCTCGCTGTAGTGGTAGATAAGCTTCTTAATATTTATTTTGCTTTCAACACATGTAAGCGAAGGAGATGTGATTGTCTGCTGTGATGCAGATCTTTACGGTAGATGAGTTGCTATATTGCAGGACTTATACAGAATTTCCCAGCAACACAGAACCAGCCAATATCCCATTACTGAGCAGTATTGATCAGATCTCTTAATTGGCTGTAGACAGAAAAGGGGACACAGGTAGGGTTGCAACATTTGAGACAGCCCCGGCTTATTGATCCTCTGGTCAGCGGACATGCCAGTTAATCATGCAAACAAGGCGGGCTCTCATGCTGTGGACAGCAGTGAACGGAAGGGATCGTTTGCTCCCTATCCCTGCTGCTTCCCTGCCTTCCCAGCCACTTGATTTGTGGTTGGTTTAAATCGTCTTAAAATAGCCATCTATACTTTTCCCTTCAGCTTTGAGTCCAAATATAGCTGAAGAGCAACCACAAGCACACCCAGAGACACACATTATATTTTCAGTATTTTCAGTAGTTCTCTTTGTGCATAGTGAAAACTAGTTCAGGGATTAACTTGATTCAAATACACCTTGTTGTAGAAGTGGCCAGTATCATGAAATGTCATTGGTAATGTGATTACAGGAGGGGCTTTATACATAACCAGCGAGCTGACTGGCTCTTATTGTTGAAAGGAGGGGCTTTATTCATAACCAGCGAGCTGACTGGCTCTTATTGTTGAAAGGAGGGAGGGGCTTTATTCATAACCAGCGAGCTGACCGGCTCTTATTGTTGAAAGGAGGGGCTTTATTCATAACCAGCGAGCTGACCGGCTCTTATTGTTGAAAGGAGGGGCTTTATTCATAACCAGCGAGCTGACTGGCTCATTTTCTTGAAGGGCAGGACTTTATCCATAACCAGCGAGCTGACTGGCTCTTATTGTTGAAAGGAGGGGCTTTATTCATAACCAGCGAGCTGACTGGCTCTTATTGTTGAAATGAGGGGCTTTATTTATAACCAGCGAGCTGACCGGCTCTTATTGTTGAAAGGAGGGGCTTTATTCATAACCAGCGAGCTTACTGGCTCTTATTGTTGAAAGGAGGGGCTTTATTCATAACCAGCGAGCTTACTGGCTCTTATTGTTGAAAGGAGGGGCTTTATTCATAACCAGCGAGCTGACCGGCTCTTATTGTTGAAAGGAGGGGCTTTATTCATAACCAGCGAGCTTACTGGCTCTTATTGTTGAAAGGAGGGGCTTTATTCATAACCAGCGAGCTTACTGGCTCTTATTGTTGAAAGGAGGGGCTTTATTCATAACCAGCGAGCTGACTGGCTCTTATTGTTGAAAGGAGGGGCTTTATTTATAACCAGCGAGCTGACTGGCTCTTATTGTTGAAAGGAGGGGCTTTATTCATAACCAGCGAGCTGACTGGCTCTTATTGTTGAAATGAGGGGCTTTATTTATAACCAGCGAGCTGACTGGCTCTTATTGTTGAAAGGAGGGGCTTTATTCATAACCAGCGAGCTGACTGGCTCTTATTGTTGAAAGGAGGGGCTTTATTCATAACCAGCGAGCTGACTGGCTCTTATTGTTGAAAGGAGGGGCTTTATACATAACCAGTGAGCTGACTGGCTCTTATTGTTGAAATGAGGGGCTTTATTCATAACCAGCGAGCTGACTGGCTCTTATTGTTGAAATGAGGGGCTTTATTTATAACCAGCGAGCTGATTGGCTCTTATTGTTAAAGGGCAGGACTTTATCCATACACAGACACCATGTTGAGCGCTGCGAGGACTCCCATTTATATTTTCTTCTTTATAGCTTCTCTGGGTAAACTTGAAGAGTTCTGTTTACACTCAGTCCATGTCCAAATAAGACTCCCACACCTTACACTAAGAGAACCGCTCACGTGACCGACAGCTGCGTCCAGACTGAGGGAATTATTTCTATGAAACGTAACAGCAGCAGTATTTCACTGAATTGCTGAATAAGGCCCAGTGTTTTCCAGTGTGATTCTACGGTCATTGCTAGTACAGCTCCACTTAGTCTTCATTTCACTATATAATTGGAGTTATCAGCTGGAGGTACAGCTTGTGTTATTCCAACGGCCTATTTCCATTTTGCTTGTCTATACCATTTATTATATGTCTTTGCAGTGTCCGGGGTGGAACGCTTCCTCATTGCCCTGGGCACAGTGGCAGAGGAAAGCCTAAATGGAGGCTTTTTGAAAGGATCGCATGTCGTCATTACTGAGCTGATGTTCCATATGGAAATCCATTACGATTTGTATCTGGCTTTTCACTCTCTGTGTGTCGTTTGTCTGACAGCAGGCAAATGTGTCCAGGGCAGAGTCAATCACCAGCGCAGGGAAAGAACATGGAGATGCAAACTACCGTTCACAGATGGGCACGTTCATGCAGCTTGCTTGCATCTTCAGAGTGTGCAGAGTTCGAATCGCTTTGAATACAGAGTAGCTGAAGGATTTTCTATTTGACTAATGTGAGATAACTTTTAAAGCATCTGACAGATCAATTATCTGATGACTTTCTGACTTCTGGGCGACAGTGTTGATTCATAAATGCTCGTGTCTTGTCTGGACTTGATGTGTCTTAATGAATATTGACATATTGTTTAGAGTTAGAAGTGCTATCAACATGTAACTCATTTATGTCCTACATTGTTTTCCTGTCACACAGTTTCGTACCAGGACCTATTTTTGTGACGGAGAGAAAAGGAGTGCGTTGACTGGCACTAGATAATCACCCCTCTCCACGGAGCATGATGAATTATCTAATCATCTAATCATGTTCAGAGAGCGGTGTGAAAACGTCTGTACTCATTTCACTAGCAAATTGGATTCCCTGTAGACAAACACTGAGATTAATTGGAACGCACATGACTGCTGCGGCCGTAGTTCTTCAAACACTTGAGTAAAGATTAAACTCAGACTGCTTTTGTTCATATATGTAGACCCCCACCCAAAAAAATCAAGTTTTCCCAAATACACTTTTGTTCAGTTAATGGGCCCTTGTGTCCAATTTTGATGGATGGTGTCTGTGAAACCAATTTCCCGGGCACGCGGAGGACCCGATGTAACAGCAGGTACGATTACAGAGCAGCTTTTCCCATTAAACTGGGGAAAAGTTTGGGAATGTGGCAGCGCTGAGGCTCGGGCGTAATGAAAGCGATGGTGTGTGAAGGGATTAGAGCGGAAAACAATTGAGAATACAGCAGAAGAGGCGCCTCGGGTGAAAAATCTGCAGGAAAACAAAAGCAGAGGAGGAAGAGCTGGTGAGTGTCTGGTCGAGGCGAAGCTTTTAGTGAATTTCTCTGGTAAATTGGTGTGTTCCCCAGCCCCCTGACACATGAAACTTTAACTAACCCTTCCTCATTCATTTCCTCTCTGTTAGACAGCTCTTCTCATTAAAATACATCAGCCTTAATTGTTGAGGGCGCCAAGTCAGAGGGCCGGCTAGTCTTTTGGTGGATTTCCTTAGGCCTCGGAAAAGCTTTCCGGCTTTTCTTTGCGTAGAGGGGAGAGAGAGAGAGAGCGAAAGAGCTCAGACAGAGTTTTGTGTAAACCCCCACCACCGCCACCACCCACCCACACAACAAGAAACATCTGGAAGAAGAACAGAGAGTTCAGCAACACACCCTTCCCCACCCTGAGTAGCCAGGGAGCTCCAGGCTTGAGAATGTGTTGAAGAGCTGGACTCCATAGTTATTGAAGGGTTTCGCCTGTGTGTCTGTCTCTGACTGCTTAGTTGTGTTTTTGGTTTGGGCTTTGTCTGACGTAAGGCGGATTTCTTTGGTTCTTTGATTTTGAGCCCTGATGACAGACCAGTGTTTTTTTTTTTGTTTTTTTTGGGGGGGGGTTTTGCCACGTTGCCCATAAACATGTATGAAATATACATTCACTCGTTGAGCCCCTTATTCTTTATTTACTTATATATTTGCTTGCCTACTTATTCATGCAGTTATCTAATCAGCTAAACTCATGGCAGCAGACAGATCAGCAGCTTCAGGTAATGTTCATATCAACCTTCAGAATAGGGGGAAAATGCAACCGCAGTGACTGTGAGCGTGGTATGATTGTTGCAATCAGAATAGCTGGCTTTCATATATAAGCTAATATTTATAAAATGGATTATGACCTGGGATTTTCAGCTCAACAGATTTTCACAATGGTGAAAACCTGTCCAGTGAAGGGTTCTGCAGTTCTGCAGCCGGAAAGACCTTGTTGATGAGAGAGGTCAACAGAGAATGGCCAGACCCAGATTACCACAAAATGCACAACATGTCCAACCTTGAGGTGAATGGGCTGCACTCTTCTATGGCATCAATCAAATAACCATTTGTAGCACCTTGATTTTGTAAGAGTGTGCAACATCAGAAGACCATGTCAGATTCTGCTTCTTTCAGCTAAGAACAGAAAGCTGAGGCTGCAGTGCTGAGGCACAGGCTCACCCACACTGGACGATTGAAGACTAGAGAAACGTAGCCTGGTCTGAGGAATCTTGATTTCAGAATTTGGTGCCAACACCATGGACCCATGGCTCTTATGCGTCCTACAGTCTGGGGAATGTATTCTTGCCACATTTTGGGCCCTTTAATAGCAATCAATCATCGCCTGAATGCCACAGCCTGTTTATTATTGCTGATCATGTGCATCCCACGCTGGCCACAATTTGCCCATCCTCTGAAAGTTAATTCCAGCATGATGACACATCTTGTCACCACTGGTTTCATGAACATGATGAGCTCAATGTTGCTCATGATGAGCTCAAATGCCTTTCCAAGTCATAGTTTGGAAGTGCTCCTGGAAGATCTGCAGGATTCCCATCAGTCCCATCAACATGGACTAGAATCTCAAAGCAATGTTTCATCTTGGCCCCACATATGAATACCTACCAGGGTCCAACCACGGTCAGTGATGGGAGCAGGAGGGGTGACGCACAGGTCCCATCTGGGTCATGAAAGCTTTGGGTGGGCTGTAACAATGGGCCCAGTAACAACACATGTATCAACCAAATTGAAGCCCATGCCCACCTGGAACCCACCTAGTCCACATTCCACCCATGTGAGCCCCACATGAGGGTGTTGGCTGTGACCATAACATGTAAAGAACTAAATATTGAGAATTCTATTTGACACTGTTTTAAAGCATAGCATCCCAATGCTCCTGTCTAATTTTTTTATACAATCCAAAAATGAAGGCTAATAAGGGTTAATCCACTGAATATGTTAAAATATTAGATTATTAGATTGTTTGCTAAATTACTGCATTGAAAAAGCATAGAACTCTTGATTCTTCAGCTCTAGGCCGTTATCTGATCATTTGGTCTAAAGTGCTTGTGGCTGCATTATTATTATGAGTCTCCAGTCCTGTGCTCGTGGTTGCAGGTGCAGCAGTTTAAAATAGAATCCGAGTGAGTGAAGTGCTTCTGCTTTTTTTGTATTCGTTTTTGCATTCTCAACAGTATTTCCAGCCCCTTGTAAAGTTTCCTTTTCCTCTGCTTGCTGAGGAAGTATCACTGCAAGATCTGTGGGTTATAGATACATTAATCAGCAACGGCAGTCCAATAATTTGATGTCTTCCTTTATGACAAATTATTGAAGCTTTGTTTTGGACAGAAAGTACTCATCTGGGAGGGAGCGGATTCGGAGTATGTGCATTGCACTGAGTGAGAACAAAAGCATTTTATTTCTACTTTTTTTTATGGGTCTTTGGATAGCACCCAGTGGAGTATGTGCCTGGCGTATTTCTACAGCGCTCTGTAACACTTGGCAGCGTGCACCAATCTTTTTTCCCCCCATAAAGATTTTCTGTGCCGAAGCAGAGATGTTTTCAGTTCACCGGATTGTGCTGTCTTTGTAAGATTCTTCTACTCCTCCGAGTCCATGTGCAAAGGACAGTACTTTTTGTAAATTATTAAAAACATTCATATTCATGTTGTCAAAACAATTTCCTCAGACGCCCACCATACTGTGTCAAAGTCAGAGGACAAAAAGGTCACACTCTCACTCTTTGTTTAATTTACATTTACATTTATGGCATTTAGCTGACGCTCTTATCCAGAGCGACTTACAAGGTTACTCGTATTACAGAGTCGGGCCGATGTAGTGTTAGGAGTCTTGCCTAAGGACTCTTATTGATGTAGCACACCACAGTCACCCAGACTGGGAATCGAACCCCAGTCTCGCACATGGTGTGGTAGCTCAGTGGCAGATAGTGGTGTTATCTGTTGCGCCACACCAACCACCTGTCTCAAGGACAGGTCACAGAAGGACTGAGACAGTCTGCTGTTTGTTCTTTTCAACTATCCTTTTACACCTTAACCGTTTAAACTTAAGTTTTATTAGTCTGTTGTTATTATTATGGTGCAAAAACTACAATGAATCGTGGTAACAGTTCAGCATATTATGTGGAGTCCCACAGGGCTCTATTATTGGGTCTATGAAACTGATGTTAATTAGAGAGAGAACTGCAGTTATGAGGGTGCAGAACTGAAGTGGGCAGATGTACAGAAGAGTTAAAGCATTATGTGGTATTATTTTGTAATTTCTAGGAATCAACACATGGCTGAAGGTCTGAAGTTAAAAACCTTGTATCTTCAAAATATTAATTTTATAGTAGAATGAAAAAAAATCTTTCAGAACTTTCAGTTAGGGATGCACTGAAATTGAATTTATTTGGCCAAAACCGAACAAAATTAAACATTTGGGCAAAGACAAAATACCGAACACTGGTTTTCATAGGTTTTCATAAATGTTGCCAATTATTTGACTATTGCATTAATGAAATAGCCTAAATGTATTTGTCTTGCTTTTCAAGGAAACAACAATTACAAAACTACAATTAAATTCGTTTTATCCCTACCTTCAGTGTAAGTCAATTTAAAAAGATTTTATTCCAAGTCATTTTAGAGCATTTCTATTGGTCCTTTTGTCATGATATTTTGTAAAATGTAAAAAAAAAAAAAAACCAACAAACAAAAAAACAACAACCCAGATTTGCCAGGTTTCCCTTTTTGCAAAAAGACAGTGTGTTATGTAAATGGTTTTTAATAAAACCAATAATGTTTCATCTACACTATCACTCAAAAAATCCTTTGTAGCACCTTTATTTTGAATAGTACATGACAAGAAATGGAGATACAAGATTTTTGCAGGAACATATGTTTGTGAACAGGACAGGTAAGAAGAGCATCTCTGATATAGCTCTGTTTGCTTCCGAACACTGCTCCTGAGTTTGTGTACGTTCTGTGTCCTTGCTCCTTCAGTCTTGTTTGACCGGTCATCTTCCGCTCCACGTTCTTCCCTCCTCTTGAGAATGACCTTGAGCGTAGAGTGCAAGAGGAGTCTAGAATATCATTTAGCCTGACCAGCACCTCTGGACGGCCTCTTAAGATGATGAAGTGCAGAGTCTGGACACATTAATCTTCCTCCCCCAATACTTCATCTCACTCCTAGACCTCACCCAGACCTGCTGCAGACTGGCATTACAAACAGAGCCACGTGGCTAAACCAGAACACACCATCTCACGAATGATGAACCAACTACTTTGCATGTGATTCATAATATGGTCATACTTGGGTTTCTGGTGTTGTGGAAACGAGCGCCCACACACTAGTCCCTTGTTTACAGTCTTTTGGAAATTGCATGCCCCATTTTGCCCTGACATAAAACATGCTGATTGATGCAGGTGTAAACTGCTGGTCCACCAGTTACACCAGTTCATACAATGATTAGATGTTGTGTTGCTGATAAATCAGAATTGTCCTTGATATGATACAGCAACATTTTTACTACAGCAGGTAATTATAGCATTTAATGTAAAACATTATAAAAGTACAGTATTTGAAACAAATCATGTACTTTAAATTGCCCTAATGATACATTACCAAATATAATATAAGCAAATATCTAGCTTATAAATATCATGCAACTCTGACCAGATGTGAGGCTGAATCTGAGTGTATGCAACATTGTAATAAATAAGTCTGTATGAGGATGTTCTTCTGAGAATTATATTATTGTGAGCCAGTTGTAGCCTTTGAAGGTGCCATTAAATGCATTTATTGAGTATTGAAGTTGCTGTTTGATGAATATAAATATTTAATATCTATAAATATTTAAGTAAGTGAATTCGGTTGAGGGGAAAAAATGGTCAGATGTGGTTTTACAAGCCTGTTTACAACCCTGTTACTTTTGAGTGAAACATGCATTTTGCATTTTGGGGGGGGCTTGTGGGAAGAAAAAAAAAGATGTAGGTTAGAACAGCACCACAATGGCCCACAGGAGCATAGCCTAGCCTTGCATAGTGTACCCTTTGACACTGCTACAAGACATTTCTGCAATTTTTCCGTAGTCTTATCGGATAGTGTGACTATCGGATAGTGTGATAGCTAGCTGAGGGGTTAAACGCAGACTGAAGACCCACCTCTTCCGAGAGTACTTGGACAATTAGAGTACTATGGTCACCTTATTGTCTTGTGTTTAGTAATGTCTAAAGCTTAGAGGTATCCTTTGAATTATTGGTCTATTCTAACTAGCGAAGGTTTTTCTTGGGTAAACAGCAAAGCACTTTGTAAGTCGCTCTGGATAAGAGCATCTGCTAACTGCCGTAAATGTAAATGTAAATGTAGTAGAGCCTAGTAGGGTTAACCTTTAGCCCAGCACCCAGCTAGCACCAGTTGCTGACACTCTCCTGATTTTCCGAGCATGAAATTTTACTTTTGGGGGCGTTCCAGTTTTTGTTTTTGTACTTGGATCTTCGAAAATCTGATACTACAATGTTTGAAGTCACTTCTATGTGCCAGACTCTAGTTTTCCATTTTAGAGAACAGAATAATTCTGGTTATTGCTGATGAACTCCTGTAGGATCCAGCTGGGTCATATTGGAGTAAAGGCAGTCAGTTATTTTATATTTTGCACTGAATTTGCCTCACATCTGCCTGGAGCGTGATTGAGTAGGATTGTATACTCTTAAATGGATCTCTATGACCCGAACTTGCTTATTCTGTATCTTCATGCTCAGATCTTTGATTATGTTCTACCAACATGCATAGAGGAAGTGTATAGAAACTACACACAGAAGGTCAGAAGGTCATCGCCACCTTCTGAATGGTTGTCAGTGTGTTCCTTCAGATGTATGTTTGAAGGCATTCAGTTTGAATAGTTACAGGATAGCTCCATGCTGTGGATGAATGTGTATAGTGTGTATGTGACCAGTGGAGAATGTCACCAAGAATAGGTGAAGGGTATTGTGTGGCAGGTTGTTTTGTGGTCCCGAGGTAATGGGATGTGTTGGTGTATTTGTATGCAGAGGGGGCTGTGCTTTTGGGAAGGAAAGAGAGCTAGTGCACTGAGAGTGTCATTCATATTAGCCATGGGACTCATCCGCAGTAATAGAAGAGCTCGTAATGTGACGGCTACCATTATTCAAGGGCCTGTTTGCTCTATTAGTATGCTTGTTATGGCACATATGTAAATGTTGATTCCACGTTCTCCAGCACTAATGTCACATTTGTGGCACTGCTGGACAGAGATGTATTCCACTGCTTGCTGATATTTCATAGTGTTTGTGTAAATGTCACAGACAAATGCCAATGTGAAATGTAACTATTAACCTATTCTTCGTCCTGCTCGGTTCTATACATGGGTCAGCGGCTAGTCAGACCTTGACCCACGCAAATGCACGGCCGTGGCTGAGGAAGGAAAATCAAGCAGCTCTGTTATGTTTATGGTGGGTTTAATTGGCTGAATAATCTGTATTAATCTATAATGAATTACACTACCAGTCAAAAGTTTTAGAACAGCAGTCCACTAGCAGTACTGCATAGACCAGGCCAGCCTGCCTTTCTTTATTTTAGCATATTAGCAATGACTAAGCTTTGCTGCTATAAGGTGTTATCTGTGAGCACTCTCAGAAACCTCTGTTCTGATGCTGTTGTGGATTCGAGTCGGTCAGACATCTTTCTATACCATCTTTCAGTTTCCAAGAACCACCTGGTCACTTTATGCGTCTTGAGTATCAGGATTATGTCTGGATGAGGCCGAGCCTTGTAGAAATGCAAGTGTAAACACACCCAAGACGCTTTTAAACCAAAAACAAATCCGACCAGTCACATCCGTCTCTCCAAAACTCAAATCGACAACCAGAACTCCTCCCATTAAAACAGAAATCTCAGTAACAATTGCTGTGCAACAAGCAAAT
>NC_132895.1:5893729-5998729 GCF_030463535.1 Salminus brasiliensis | reverse complement strand
CTGCACATGCACGCGGGTCCTGATGTCATTCAAAAAAGCGAAACCCCAGTTATTAATTATTATTCATGCTTTGCTGCACATCCTTGACGGCCGTTCAGGAAAAGCTTTAGTCTCAAATGGAGCCTAAATGTAGCAGTAAGAGTGCTGCAGTGTCCGCAGTGGCTGGATTTCAGCTGAACAGACTCTGATATGGATAGTAAATAGGGGTAAAGCCTTGAGGCTGAAACACAACACAACACTTCACCCGACTGTTCCGTTGGTGTGATGTTAACCATGAGCCATAAAAGCTGTAATACATATTTTATGGAGTATAGGATCATGTAGCGTCTGTGGGAATGTTCCAGAAGGCCAAACTTGTACGTTCTCTCTGGGGCCGGTGAAACAGCATTGGGCCTGTAGACCAGTTTGGATTTAGCTCAAGCTCAGATCTTTGTGTAGCTGTGGGGTAAGCTCTCAGATTGCTCAGTGGGGGTCAGGAGGTTAATGTGAGTGTTTCTGAAGATAAGGATAGACATTATGGCATGACTTTTTGATGTCTCCTTTTTAAGACAGACGAGCTTTTAAGAATTTAATCCTTGGTGTGTGTTGATTATTGCATTGTTGCATCATATCCTTTCCAAGACGACAGCTTATGTAACGTCTGTTTTTATTTGGCGGCCAAAAAGCAGTTCCCTCCTCCTAGCAGAACTGAATCTTTTTCCTTGTTAAATCTTGCCTAATATTTCTGGCCCACAATGATGGCAGAGTCTTCGGGCATGTCTAGGGTCTCGGCTTACTAGACGGCAGAAGCATGATTGCTTACTTGACGCTATGAAGAGGTAGATGGAGGAACAAACCAAGACTGAGTGTGAGGGAAAGCGTGAAAGATGGGGCCGAAATCCAGAGATGCCCTGCTGCTTCTGTCTACTCTCTGCTGTCCTCTTGGCTTGTTCTTCCATAATGAGAGGAATCACATCCCACAGCCAAACACGCCTCCCTGCAACCCTGAGTTTATTACTGGCTTCTTTATTCTATTAACAACTATGAATTGTGGGTACCCCATAGTCGCTGGCTGTGACGGAGTGGGTGCTGTGATTTAATGCAGGGAGCTGTTAACGTTCTTTTCTCTTTCCTTTGCCCAAGCTATGTCTAATGGATGTGGCAGGCCTTGCACACCAGATCCTACTAATGGCCAGAACTCCTTATTCCAGGCTAAAAATACTCCGATGCGGAGACGAGGAAGGAAGAAAGGCCCTGCTGTGGGTGCTGGGCTGGGGAGAACGGTGAGGGCATAGGGGCAGCAGGAAACACATTTAATGCACTAAGGGAGATGTGACTAGTAGCTATGAGAGTGGCCAGTGGGATAATCTTCAAGAAAGGACGGAAGAGAAGTGATTAGAAGGGCAGCTGAAGCTAAACGTCTGGAACAATGTGGTGACCGGAGAGCTCAGCACAGAATTCAAAGAATTTCAGTAGTGTTTTTGGTGGTGGGCAGTGTACAATATCATGGTATTTGCCTCAGTCTTTCTGAATGTCTGGTGTTTTCTCTTTATATTTGTATATATGTATATATATATTTCTATTATGTATTCTCACTATTTTACCTTTTTGGCACACATTTGAATCTGGCAACTATTGTTTACATGATGTCATGATAAATAGACCAAGAAAATGGTCTAGAAATGCTCCAGAATGACTTGGAATAAAATTCTAAAAATTAAGGGGACACAGTTCCACTGCTCCACAGCTCCACTTATCTCCAGATAGCTCCAGAGAGTCCTTTTCTATTGGCACTACTTCTCTACAATGAATAGACAAGCTGTGTGTGTGTGTGTGTGTGTGTGTGTGTGTGTGTGTGTGTGTGTGTGTTTGTGTGTGTGCATTTGCACATCTGTGTCAGCAATGGGTTCAGCCTAAAATAGCCGAATGCATCAGGGGCAGTGTTTGGCAAGCTGCCACTGTTGGGCCTTGATCAAGGGGGCCTAAACCCACTCTGCGCACTGCTTCTGGCAAGTGTGCTCACTCGATCACTGTGTGTGTTTGCTCAGTAGTGTGTATGTGTGTGTTCACTGCACGGATGGATTAAAGGCGGAGGCCAAACTTTATCTGTGTCCAACACAATGTTGTCATCTTTGTTTTTGTCTAATTAAAAGGAGTGTCCACAAACATTTGGACATATCGGATGCTTTGTTTTTGGTGTGCACGACAGGTATCCATGCCACAGAGCGAAGACGTTCCTGAAGGCCGCAGGAAAAAAAAAACCTGCCGTGGACATCCATCAGTCTGTGAAATGCTCTGGGAAATGCTACAAAGCTATTTCTGAGGCTCTAGGGTATACTGTCCAATTGGATAAAGTTTGAAACAGTAGTCAATCTTCTCAGGAGTGGACAACCTCACAGAATCTCCCCAAGAGCAAAGCTTTAAATCATTCAAGAAATCACAGACAACACAAAAACAACATTTTAAGAACTGCAGGCCTCTCTTGCCTCAGCTAAGGTGAGAGGTCATGACTCAACCATCAGAAAAACACTCGTCAAGAATGGGAGCCATGGCAGGACAGCACGGCAGGACAGAACGGCAGAAGCTAACCGCTGCTAACCAAGAACAATATAATCTTGGACCTCAAGTCCAAGAAACACCCAGACCTTGTTTATATCGTGGTCACTTCATGCGTCGTGAGTATCAGGATTACATCTGGATTAGGCCGACGCAAGTGTAAACTCAACCAATACATGTTTAAACTGGATACAAATCCCATCACTCAAACTACTTCAAACCTCTCTCCAAGACGCTTTGGACGAGCAAAACCCCTCCCAGTACAATTAAAACCACACAATGAGCGAATTTGCATTTTCTCATTTGGATGCATGTGGCAAAAAATCTTATCAGGAGTCCGGATACTAGTCACATGAAGTGACCAGGTGTACAGGGGGTCCTAGATGATCCTCCTGGAAGTCCTGGAACAGCGCTTTATGGACACAAATCATTATTTGTCTGATCTGGCCTTCCTTATGTCTGAAAGAGACCAAGCACTGCTTTTCAAATAAATAACCTCATACAAAACTGTGAAGCATGGTGGTGGTAGTGTGATGGTTTGAGAAAGCCTTACTGCATTTACATAGCCCATACATGCAGAGGATGTCTACTTTAACTTCAACAACTCCAGTGTGTTGCAAAAAACAAAAAAACAAAACAGTGTTTATCTGGTGACCCCCCCCCCCTACTGTTCAACCCAGATCTATGTCCTTGAGCTTGAAGTTGTGGAGAGGAATACCACAGCTGTGTAAGAGTGGTGCTTCATATCAGTGACACTATGTGTCCTTGGTAGATGGTGAGTAAAGGATATGGAATGCTATGATGTGAGAAATTCCCGGACTCAACAATTCCGGAGGAAGCGGAGCAGAAAGGCACTGTTTATTTCAATGACAAACTGTGTGCTTTTTCTAAAGCCTGTGCAGGAAATGTCTGGCCACGGAAATTTGTAAATGATTTAACTGCTATGCAAACCGCTGAAATGGAGGCAGCCTTCACTGTACACTGCCCTTATCAACATGTTCACTTCAGCAAACGTATGAGGCGGGGTACCAGATGCAGAGGAGGAAGTGTTTTGCACAAGTCCTCACACCGGGGGGGCGGGGGGGGGAAACCCCTCCTCTACTGTCCATTCATTGGTCTTTAGTCTTTGTAATTTAACACACAGCCGAATTGGCAGTGTAGTTCCATCATTTCAGATGTTCTGACCATGCAAACCGCTGAAGCTGTTCATGTAATACCCGTGATTTTCTTCTGCAGTGGTTTATGCTTTTTCAGATCTGTAGTGGAGCATGTGGTCATTTCTGCACGCAGCCTGCCATTTCCGTCCATTTGGTAAACAGAATTTGTGTTGCTGTGGTCGATCTCCAGGAGTACAGCAAAGCAGCAGAGCAGCAGAAGTGGTTGATGCTCTGATTAACTTGTGGAGTTCCACCCAGAAGAGCAGTTGTGCTTGCGTGAGTCAGTCTGGCCATTGTTGGAAGACTACTCCCCCCAGCGATGGTGGGATATTTGTAGGCTGATTGAACAGGCAGCCCTGCCAAACAAACAGAGAGAGAGAGTAGAGCTGGGCAATATGATCATATTTTATGGTATTGTGATAAATATTGTTATCGTGATGCTTTTCTGAGCATATGGAGGATACTGTTGGTGCTTAATAAACACTGATCAGCTGCAGCTTTTATTACTAACAGTGTAATTAGACTGGTTTAATAAGACGAAGAGCCGCAGATGTTAAACATAAATCACTGTATTCAGTACAGGAGAGGATCTGAATAGTAGTTTTTAAAAATCTGTTTATTCTGATGTATTCAGCCTGTGATCACATGTATTGTGATAAATATTGTGTATCACGAAAAAAGTCTTTATATATCGTGATATAGTAATTTTACCGTATCGCCCAGCCCTAAGAGAGTGTGAGAAAGCGAGAGAGAGCCTGAGTGGTCCTTCTACACTTTTAAAAACATAAAGGTGCTACCAAAGATTCTTTGAACGATGCCATAGAAGAACCACTTTTGAAGCTCTGAGGAAGTAGATAAGTGACAGTGAAGAACTCGATGAACCTTCTTCACACCCTTTGTAGCATCTTTATTTTCAGGGTTGCAGTAGTAGATACTAGGCTGTAGTCTCAGAGCCTGCCTGATGAAATTTTACTAGATGGTGTTCTGATGGGTAATCAGAGGGAATGTCCAGCTGAAAGGGCAGTCTGCCTCATGGTGTACGCCATAGGCTTGAAGAGAAGTTCATGTTTCACACTGTGCTCTGGCTGTTATTTTTTTCTCAGAATTTCTAAAGTGAATATTTCATTAGGCGAAGCTGATCCTAGATCGGCACACGTCATGCATCATGCCCCAGTTACAGGCTGATCTGGCACAGATGTAGAAGACAGCAACTCAACCATGCCTCACCTTCTTTCTTAGCTTCACTGGCTTGCGCATGGCCTTCTGAAAATGACAGTTTAATTATGCAGTATGAAAGTGTTATTATAAGATGAGTACACTACAGGAACTTTCACTTGGTCGTGCATCTGAGAGGCATTTCTGCTTCGTCATTAAGCTTCTGTATCTTTTTTTTTTGTTCAGTCTTTGCTCTTTTAGTGTTTTTCTCTTTCATTTGCTTCTTCAGTCTCGCTTTCTTTGCACTCTTTCATTTCCTTTTTCTTTTCGTCACGCTTTCTTAATCTTCATCTCCTCCCTCCCCTGTTTTTTTTTTCTTTTTCTGTTACTTTTAGGTGGATCTATCAATCTTATCTACCTACTAATCTATACACCCACCCATCCAGTGTAGTATAAGTCCTGTTCTTCTGGGTTCTTCTACTACTAGTGCCAGCTCATCCAACCATCCATCCATCCACCCATCTATTTACTCAGTCCTGTTCTTCTAAGTTATTTTACTACTAGTGCCTGCTCATCTATCTGTCCATCTATCCATCCATCAGAAAAGTTCTACCAGTGCCAGCTCATCCATACATCCATTGTATAAGTTCAGTTGTTCTACTACTAGTGCCAGCTCATACAACTATCCATCCATCCATCCATCCATCCATTTACCCAGTCCTGTTCTTCTAAGTTATTTTACCACTAGTGCTTGCTCATCTATCCATCCATCAGAAAAGTTCTACCAGTGCCTGCTCATTCATCCATCCATCCATTGGATAAGTCTTGTTCCTCTACGATCTTCTGCTTCTAGTGTCTGCTCATCCAACCATCCGTCCATCCATTCATCCACCAAATAAGTCCTGTTCTTCTATGTTGTACCAGTGCCTGCTCATCCATCCATCCATCCGTCCGTCCGTCCATCCGCTTGTCGGTGATATTCATGCATCAATGTTCTTTAAAAAAAAAAAAAAACACCCTCTACTTTAAGCCCTCCAGTAGGCCAGGTAGGCCATCCAGTCATTTTCTTCAGTCCTGTGGCCTCTGTAGATAATTAATTAGTTGTTTTTATTGTCAGATAATTAAATTTCTTGAGAGTATTTCAAGAACTGTAATTCATTATGTTCTCAGTATATAATTATGCCTCTCTAAAATCCTACTTCAGCTTAAAGGCAGACAGATTTAAAGGCTTTGACAGGGATTGTGTGAGAGGAACGGCAGACGGGTGATGCACAGATTTTTAAGACAAAATGAGGACAACGAGAAGATGAGTAAAGTGCTTGTGCAAAAAAAAGCAGAAATGTTCAAAAACCAAATGGCCACTCAGACAGCATCTGGTTAGTGGGTGGTGGTGCTAAAATGCTTACATTGTTTGGTCATTAAGGACGCTTGCATACATGTGCATAACTTAGCAGCGGCGTCGGCTCTCACTGCATTTCAGATGAGGCATTTCCGCAACCCTTCTGTGCTCTCTCTAACGGAGAGAAAGACGCTGCAAAAGAAGTTCTGAATGAGCAATGCTGAGTACATTTCACAGCTCATAGCCATACGCCAGCCCAGACCACTCTGAGGCATCCGAGGCACAGCGGCATAATGCTGTTTCTGACTCATCTGCCACGAACGACAGCAGCATTGCACCAGAGCAAAACTAATGCTCAGAAACATCTTCCACCCCTGATGGCCTAGATAAATGTTTAGACATTATCCAGGCAAACACAGCCTGCTTGTCTGTGCAGCTTTTGCTGGGCTGTGGATGAGTTTTATATCTTCTTGTTCTTAACCAGTGAATTTGAGGATTTTCTGCAGCATCAATATTGCATGAAGTACACATGTACTTTGTGTCTGGTGACAGTGAAAATGAAGGAGGGGGACGAAAGTGAAATGAGCACTGTTATAGTTTCTCAATCTGGGCTGATGCTTGTCAGCTGCGAGGTGTCTGCTCAGTACTGGGTAATATATATTATTGATGTTAATATTGGTATCATGTATAATATTGATTGAGTTTTGCTGATATTAATAAGTGCATTTTATTATATTAATTTCATTCAAATACATAACATAATCATTTCTCTGTTCCTTGCACTAGTAGACAAAATAGAGCTGGCTAGCTGCCCATGTCCTATTTAGAACCCTATTTAGAAATATGGGCCAGCCTCATGCCTCATGACTACCTCATGGCTATGGTCCAAGGCTCTAAGTGGTCCAGTGGACTAAGGCACTGCCACTATGATCAAAGGAATGCTGGTACGAATCCCGGATCCTGCTGCTAGACATCAGCAGCTGGAGTCAGAGGAAGCACAATTGGCCTTACTCTCTCAGGGGTGGATTGATGGCAATCCCTGAATGGGGCAATCACATGAACGGGGGATGAATTGGGGGATCGGGTAATTGGCCTTGCAAATTGGATTTCAGTAAGTACAGTGAGAGTAACGTACGTTGTTCTGTGCACAAATTGGCATGTGTACGTTATTAAAATTGTGATTTAATACCAACAGTCAAGACAGTGTGATTTTTATAAGCCAGGTTTAGGGTTCCAGCGGTTTGATTTTTTTTGTTTTTACATTAAAGCTATTGTGTGGATCATGCAGCACCAGCAGACACACTCACTCTACTTGCAACCTTCTGTCCTATGGATATCAAATGTCACCTTTTTCCCTTTTCATTAAATTTTAAAGCAAACCAGGACTAAATCTAAGGGAACCTGAACTACAAGTATAAACACACCCTTAATGGGTTAATGAAAACGTAAATATCAAATAATGTGATATCAAATCTATTGCTATCTCTCAGCCTAAATAGGCTAATAGCTTAATGTTGAACTTCATCCATACGGCATGGCACTGTGTCGGTGTGAACAATATGGAGGACCTGCAGGCCAAACACAGTTCACCGAGCCAGTCGATGATTTATTGATCACAGAATGAGTAGTCGAGAGTTTCTGAGTCTGTGGGCAAATTATTGATATTCAATCCAAACGAGAGCACTTCGGCTTTGTGCTCCACTTTCTCAAAACACTTCTCTAATTGTCAGCTAAATAATTAAGAGGTGTTAGAGTGTGGTGGTCCAGATCTCTCCAGACAGTCATGTTTACTTTTTGAGACATTTAAGGACTCTCCGCATTGAGTGTGCCTGTCTTGTGGGCAGTCTAGTGGGGCTGTAGTGGCTCATAGTGACCAGTGCAGTCGTCTCACTCCACCAGAGAAGGTTTGGGATGTGTTACAGGCTCAGTAATGTGGCCTGTCATACCATCTCGCTACAAGGCAGAGGATGGCGACACGAGACTGTTCGGAGTAGCAGTGTTCTTTCAGTGGGCGACGCTGTGATCCCCGGTTGTAAGATGAAAGTGTCTGAAAGTCAAGGCCCAAAGAAAAGAAACTGTTGGCTTTATATGTACACATTCTTACACTACATGTCCAAAAGTGTGCGGACATTCCGTCTAATGAATGCATTCAGCTATTTGTAAGTTGCACCCATTGATACAGCAGATGTGCAAATGCACATAGACATGTCTAGTCCCTGTAGAGCATTGCCAATAGAATAAGACACTCTGGAGCTGATAAACATAAACCTACTGTCACCATGCCTAATGCCAGACATGGGCTAGTGGGATATAAAGCCCTCCAGCATTGAGCTGTGGAGCAGTGGAACTGTGTTCTCTGGAACAGTGGATGGTGCTCCATCCAATACTTTTGGGATGAGGTGGGCTGGTGATCATTCAACATCCTGACTTTACTAACGCTCTGAATGCAATCAAATCCTCACAGCAACGCTCCAAGATATAGTAGAAAGCTATCCCTGGGCAGTATCCCTGGGTAGTATCCCTGGGCAGTTACTCCCACAAAAGTAGGACGAACTCTTTTTAATACCCTTGATTTCAGAAGAAACATTGAATGAGCGGGTGTCCTAATACTTTTGTCCATACAGTGTACATACACATAAACACACATACAGTGTATATGTGTATATTATTGTGACCAATTCTATATCTCCAATAATCATGAATTTTGCAGACAAGGCAAAGAGCAGCTGGAGCTTTCAAGTAATGTGTGCATGTACAGCCATAACATTAAGACCACTGACAGGTGAAATGAATAACATAGAACATAACAATCTGTCTCCAGTGGCACCTGTCAAAAAAAAGGGTGGGATCTACATATTAGGCGGCAAGTGGACAGTCAACAGACAAGCAGACAGACAGCAGGAGAAACAGGCACGCGTAAGGACAAGTTCAGCATGGGCTTATACACTCATACACACAGAAATGTGACCTCTAGCTCGTCCTGACATTGGTTCAAAAACCAAATCATAGATAGAAAGAGGTAGGAATGTAGAAGGAGGGAGAGGGGGAGAGAGAGAGACAGAAAGAGAGGGAGAGGGGGTGGAAGAGTGTCACGGCCGTGCACACAGCAATTTAAATTTTAATTGCCTATATTTATCTTCCTCGTGCAGTGTGACGGGCTGATAACTGGGCCTGATAACTCTGAAACTCTTGTTTGTGAAGCACTGCCACCGGCCTGATATGTGAACACGGATAGGGAGGGAATGAAGGCATTTACTGTTACCCCATCGTCTCCCCCCACGGTCCTGACTGATCATAGTACTTGTGCTTCTAGCCTGAGAGTGAAACATGAAGAGAGACTCCACTTTCATCTCTTTAAACATCTTATCTTGCAGAACATCATTTTGAACGTGTGTCAACATCCCAGTTTTAAAAACTGTGTTTTGAAACTGCCTCTCTTCTGAATAAGGATGCCCTTGTCATCCTTGTCAGCTTCAGTGCTTCCTGCTCTAGGTCGTGGCTTTATTCACAGCAGGATGATCCTGCATGGCCGTGCATGGGACTGCTTAGCCTGACTTTACACCAGTTTCCCCCCCCCTCGCATAATAATACTGTAAGCATGTGTCCTTCTAATGAATGCATTCAGCTGCTTTAAGCTGCACCCATTGCTGATACTGATTTGCAAATGCACACACACACACACACACACACACACACACACACACACACAGCTTGTCTAGTCCGTGTAAAGAAGAATGTCCAATATGATAGGATTTTCTGGAGCAGATAAACATGAAATTATTGGCAATATGCTGCCTAATGCCAGCATGGGCCAGAGCATTGAGCATTGAGCTGTGGAGCAGTGGAACGGTGTTCTCTGGAATGATAGATGGTGCTCCATCCAATACTTTTGGGATGAGTTGGGGAGTTGGGGAATGAGGTAGGGTGTTGATCATACAACATCCTGACATTACTAATGCTAAAACGTTTGTTGCTGATTGTAGTCAAAACCTTGTTATTAAGGTCAGGATGTTGGATGACCATTCCAGAGAACACTGTTCCACTGCTCCACAACTCCACAAATGCTGGGGGGGCTTCATACCCCTGTAGCCCTCTATCTGCTCCAGAGAGTCCTATGCTATTAGCAATACTTCTCTAGAGGGACTAGACAAGCTTATGTATGTGTGCAATTGCTCATCTGTGGTGCAACTTAAAATCGTTGAATGCATTCGTTAGAAGGGGTGTCCAAAAACATTTGGCCATAGTGTATTTGGAGACTGTATGACTGTATGAAAAAAGTATGAGCTGAATAAACTTCAGATTTGTGTGTAGACAGCTGCAGACTGTTAGAGGCTAACTATGGGTACTGAGCTGTCCGTAATTTTAGGCCAGACCCTGTCGTACCCCCGGCCTTTTCTGTAGCTCCGCAGCTCTGGCCTGTTCTGGCTATTAGCCCTCGCTTATTTTTCCAGGAAACTGTCAAATTAAAGGCAAAACTGGCTGCACTTATTTTTTTGCCCTACATCCTCTTTCTGCTGCAGATTTCCCCTAATTAAAGATTAAAGCCTCCAAGTTTTAAAGTATTCCAAATGCATGTTGCCTTGGTTGACTTTGCCTTTCAAGTTAAGGGTACTGAGCTAATATTTTAATCATCAACTGCGTTCCTCACTCACCATCTGTGTGTGTATGAGTGCTATGAGAGGATGGAGCTGTGCTGAGCAGGAACGAACATGCTCCAGTCTATTTCACAGGGCACAAACTTCATCATTAACTCACCTCTCCCTATTTATTTCTGCATTTCCGCTTGTTTTGCTCTTCTCTTACTTATTACTTGCTCTATTAATTTTTTCTTTTCCCCACTTTTCCCATCTGTCTCTGTCTCTGTTCATTTGGTAGTGGGAATAAAATGTTGGCAATGAACCGGTAAGATTTTGTGGTTTTCTTGATGACATTTACGTTCTCCATTTATATCTCCTGATTGAAAAAAGGTGTATACACATGACAGACTCCAGCACAGACGTATCTGCAACCCAGAAAGTCACACATAGGACAGCGCTTTACTTTAGCGTCATCTAAAGCATGAACGTCTAGAGAAAACACTGCACACATGGCAGAAAATACATGGTGAGTAAGTTTGTGTTTTGATGGCAAAACGTACTCACTCAAGTCTTACATATTTATTTATTAAATATTAAAAAGCTGCTTATTTCCTCAGTAAAACACTGATATTAGAATATTACTAATAACATTCCTACAGAAAGTGGAGGTGGTTCTCCATCACTGTGTTCATCATTAGAACATCTGCAAAGTTCTCCTCATGGAGTCTAGTATTATTTAGAGTTCTCCTCAGATCAACACCTGGTTTGATGGTAAATCAGGGCTTAATGATGGTAAATCAGGTGAGCTGCTGCTGCTGCTGCTGCTGCTGGTGGAATTGAACACATTCTTCACGCTGTGCTGGCTGGACTGCAACCAAGCTCTGTTCTTCAGACTAGCTCACAAGATCTCACCTACTTTCTGCTTTCTGAATGCATGTTCCTTGCATTTGTCTAGTTTGAGTTTTATATTGCTGATGTAAATGGTGTAAAATAATATAGCATAAATATCATTTAAATTTAATTGTATTTGTTTTTACTTCATCATTAGCAGGGAAATAATGTTCAATAGCAATTGGAAATTTGTGTAGAATCATCTTGGAAATCAGAAGGAAGTTACGAAGGCAGGCTAAGTCATTTTGGGAGCATTTCTATTGGTTTATTCATCATGAAATTTGCAATTTGACATGATGCAAATAACAACTGCCAGATTCAGATTATGTTAAAATGGAACTGTTTCTTGCATGGTCGTGATGATTTGTGTTGGTCATTTAATTGTTTGCGTAGAGTTTTATACTGATTAAACTGAATGTTAAGGGAAATAGATAAAGTGCATTGCAACCTGAAGTCAGTATTAAATTACTGACAGGCTGATGAGTGCCTTTTTTCCAATTCATTGATTAATCAAAGTCATTAGGAACCAATGAATCAATTATGGAAAGTCTTTATTTACAGCCCTAGTGATTTGTTACCCATGTTAAAAGTATTTAGTATTTACTGTCCTGTACCAGTTTCTCAGCATTGTAGACATTTGGCCAGTGGTACTGAATTAAAATTCATTAAGGTCCAATTAGAGAACATTTCAGTACCATATCCTGTATATTGAAGTAGCCTAGTACTTTTATCAACATGCAGTCAAGTCAGATTGCAAGTACAATTACAAATCAGTACATTTCAACAGTATTTATAGTCAGTTTCACAAGTAAAATTTAATTAAATTAATTATCTGTACTTCTGCTCCTGTGTTCTTATGAAACGTCATCAGTTGCAGCCCAAGTACTGCTCCATTCAAAAGTTCACATCTAGTCGAGTAAAGTCCAAAGGCCCAGATTATTGAGGATGCATCAGGACGTGACTTATGTGGACTTGGCACAGCCAAATATCCCAGAATGCATTGCACATGACGCTGCTGTTCCAATTGCAAAATTACCGTACAGTGATTGTACTTGAGAGTCAAACTTGCCGAGTCAGAACTACCAAGATCACCAGCCCGAACTTGACATACTTTGTATTGAGAACCCCCCTAGGTGACTTTGCAGCGCACATTCTTATGCACAGATCTGATTGGCTCAGTAGCGTCTAGTGTAATAATTGCAGTGCATGCGATTGGGCTGTGAGTTTCCTGTGCCGCTAAACTGGTTACTGTAAAGGCTAGAAAAGTCATGCAGATTAAATTAGAAATTAAATAGTTCTCAATAGTTTAGCGGTTATAGGTCCAGGTCCCAAAAGGACAGAATCTGGGTCCATTCCCGGACCGTGGTCCATCTGTTAGTGACTTCTGCTCTGGACCTAGAGCTGCTGTAATGAGAAATCGCAAACCCTGTGCTCTCTTTTGTTTGTTTTTGTTAAAGAGCTTATTGAGTAGTGCACTTTAGGGATGCAAGTTCAGATTTAATTACTGAAATATTCAGTATCTCAGTGTGGAAGTTCTGTATTCTTTCTAGCAGCATTTATTGGGCATTTGTCTACAGCTGCTTTGGATTCCAGCTTATTCCCTCCTTCCCACCCTCACCAGTTCAGTATACACCAGAGTGGCTGTAGATGCTGATAAATAGCAACAAAGAGCACCCTTCTTCTCTCTGGTTTTTGTTTCATATGCTGAGCGAATCACAATTAATGTAGAAAAATGTTCTTAATTAACCACCACAATGAGAATGTAACTATCTGTTATTGGATGTTAAATGAACCAGGGTAGGCAGGGTGGATCCCTAACAAAACCAGAGTCCTGCATTAATTATCCTCCCCCCAGAGCTCATGGGAAGCAGGGGCAGAGAGAGGGAAATGATACATAATGGCAGAAGCTTCCCCATGCTGCTCATGATTCCGGCTTTATTTCAGAGCCTAATTTGCTGTGTAACAGTGGGGTGGCTTTGTGATAGTTCCATGATGATTTAGATTGCTGCGAGTGATGAACAGTTGGAGACAGAGAGAGAGAGAGAGAGAGAGAGAGAGAGAGAGAGAGAGAGAGAGAGAGAGAGAGAGAGAGAGAGAGAGAGAGAGAGAGAGAGAGAGAGAGAGAGAGATGTAATCCACCTGTCATGCTCTAATTGGATAGTAATGTCATCCTATGGCTAATTATCATCACTGTTTTGCCAATTATGTTATCTCTGTATGACCCCAACCTGCGGCACTGCCTCAACACAGCAGTTCTGTCTTCTGACCCTGTGTTTTGTGAACCTTTGCTGATAGTATTTTTGTGATCACAGTAGGGGAAGCCTTTTTTGCTGATAAATTTATATATATTTATATGTGATCATACTTCTCCATGTTTTGATCAAAAGCCACTTTATAAGTGTTATGGCCTGGCTTGTAGGCCGCAACTGAAAGTCTCCCCAACCTTCCCACTGCAATCCCATCAGACCAAGATCAGTTGAGTTCGTAATATGCTTCAGGGATGGTCCTGGCCCAAAAAGACAGATTTCAAACGTAAGCACAATGTATTGGGAGGTGAGCCGCTTTACCATGGTTTGGAAAAAGACCCAAGAACTACTGTTTTCTGAGTGGAAATTGCATCCTCAGGTGGTCAGGAGCAATTGTAGGTTTTTCGTGGGTTACAACGGAATATTTACTCACATTCGGTTATTTTTACGGCCTGTTTTACAGAATCCTATTACAGAAACTATGAATTACATTACCCACCTCAACATGTAAAACTAATCCTGTCCGAATAGGGCTTGGAGGATAGAAACATACGCTAAACACTAGTAGTGACCAAAACTAGTAGACGAAAACTAGTAGTGACCAATAGAAATATAAAGATTCAGATGGAATTGATGGAGCGTGTAATATTGCTAGTGGGAAGAACTGAAATGTAAAAATAAAAAAAACTAAAAATGCACACCATTTATTCTAGTATGCATCCAGCAATTTCTGATAGTAGCTGAGCTGGCAATGAATTTCAGTAATTTTGTGGATTCCAGCCCTTAATGAAGTGTTGGAAAGACATTTCCATCCACCTCATTGCCACAAAGGCATCTATGGCACAAGTTTTTTGCTTAATTTCTGAGGAGAAATAATTAGATTCAAATTCTGTGTACTGATTTGTTTACACCCTGAAGTTCATGGTCTTGCTCTCTCTCAGGAATGACTGATGGATGACATCCCACTTACCGCCATCACTCTTCCAAGGAGCCGACTCAATTACTGCAGCCAGTTAATGACGTTATTATACCCTCACACTGTGCTGCCTCTCTGCCTTGTGTAAAGCAGACCAGCAGATGCTTCTGGATAGATCTTTCTTTTTTTTAAATGGCGTGAGGCTTGCGAACCGTAATCCTGGTGAAAGTCACTTCTTGTATTATTCATGTTGTCTAAATGTCAGGACACATCAGAGAGTTCATCCTCTGCCCATGTCACCTGAGCGTGCTCCTCTGAATAGCTGAATTGCGTCCACTGAATTGTGGCACACACGGGTGGTGTTGAGGCCAAGACCACAAGACCTTTAGGTTGAGCCGAATTTCCATGCAAAAACATTATAGGCCTGTGTTGTTGAGGGTGGGACTGTTGTAGCTATTCATACTGTGGGCATTTCTAGCAGAGTTTCAGGGTGGCTGGGGTCGTATGGGTTTTTTGGCGTATTTGGCGGACTTAGCCGTAGCTGGTCGAGCTGCTAAGATTGAGATCTTTATCACATCTTACTTTCCTACAAACATTCTGTGAGTCAGCAAGATGGCTGCTTTGATAGGACTAAATGGGCTGTTTGTCTCCTGTGATCTCTCCTCCTTACTGCCTAGAGCGGAGAGGAATATGGAAATCCCGCACACTTTGTTCTGAGGGGGAAACGAAGCTGTGCATTCATCTCGCTGCTGTGAAGATAAGGGATTAAAAGGAGGAGATGTGCCTTTGCCACTCTTCCATCACTGTCAAGTACCAGCATATTGACTGTGACTATTGAAGGTGCATACAGGTGTTATATCTCTAGTAAGGCTGCACTGTGATATTGGAAGCCTGACTGTATTGGCGTATAGTTATTTAACCATGTATTTGATGTTTGTAGTGGTGGTTTAAACGGATTATTGTGTGGTTACAGTCTTTGTAACCCTAATAGTGTGGTATATATAGATGTTTTAGGCAATAATCCCTTAAATTGCAGTGGAAAGAAACAGATAAAGCATTTGCTTGTCATGTGTGTGGAGTATGGTGACAAAAAAAATAAACGAAATAAGTTACGGTGTGTAAAAATTGGGCCCCGAGAAAGCTATATGACAAGAGATGGAAGGCTTGATCGGTATCCGCCCATTTTTTCAGCCTAAATATGCCATCAGACAATATTTCTCTATCTAAGATTATTCTGAGAGCTGATCTGTGACGTTAAACATATGATCCGTAGCTCAGAAGTTAAGGATTACTGCAGCTCTGTGCAAGACCTGTTGGTTGCAGCACCCTGCAGTTCCCCCTCCAACCACTGACCTCGTGCACGGCTGCAGAAACCCAATGTTATTTAGAAAACATGTCATCAGTCTGGCATTAAAAAAAATAACCAAATATGACTCAAACCTTCAAACTAACTAAGACTTTCAATACTTTTACATCTGACGCAACTGAGCAACTTTACTCAGCCCAGTACAGTGAGTATCAGAACGCAGCAGAACTAGCAAAGACTACTAACAATTTATTTACGTCAATGTTTGCAGATATGAATGGCAATAGATATAACAGATATCAACATCAGCCCACAATTCTCATATTGGTGCATCCCTTTTGCAGTACTGTGTCGATTCTCAATAGCACAGTATGGATTTTTTATGAATAATTTACATGACAAATCTTCAGATCCCACGGTTCTGATTGGATGAAAATATCAACTTTTCTTTTGCTTAGATTTTGTGCATGTAATTCTATGACAGTTTTGCTAAATTTCTGATTAAAATCCCTATATATACAACATCGGAACCCCTGTATCGTGATTTCTGCCATTACACAGCCCCGGTCACTAGACAGGGAATAGTAAGGCTTGTATTAATGTGAGTCTCTGTGCTATATCTGTGTTCAGCGTGACACAATAGAATGGTTCAGAATTCAGACATCCTGCATTCCTACATTTCATCAGTCCGAGTCAGATGCCTGCGCCGGACACAATAGAGCTGAGTTTTCGAATACTGGCAGCTTATTTATAGACTCTCCTGGGGTATTCCCATTTGCTTTAATAAAGCAGGTCAATTTTGAGACAAGCTTGAGCAAGATTCCTCCCTTGTGTGGTTCTGTTGAATCTAGCAACTGGAAAAAGGATTGCATGGCTCTTTGTTTGTCTCAGATAAATGACCCGTTTCACACATGCCATTCTTTTATGTCACTTAGAATTAAAAAAAAAAAAATCATGTTTTAGTAGAAATAGAGTAAGCAGCCTTTCTAGTACGAATCATTAGAAAATATTTGAACTCCTGCACTCTGTAGTAGGTAGCTGCTCTCCCCGTGGCTCTCGTGGCACTGCAGTGTAGTGAGTGACTGAATGGCTCATGATGAATACACTGTCATTCCTGCTCAATGCTGGGGGCTTTATACCCCTCTAGCCCACGCCTGGCATTAGTAGGCAGGGTGTCAGTAGGTCCATATGTATCTGCTCCAAAGAGGCTAGACTATTCTTTGGCAGTATTTCTCTGCTGGGTGCAACTTAAAGTAGCTGAAGAGGTGTCCACAAACATTTGGTCATGTAGTGTATTTAGTGTCTCCTCTGCAGTTATGTTCGGATGCTGTTAACTCTGCTGTTTGAGATTTGTGATCATCTCCCTCAGTACACATTGATCCAGTATTCCTATTAGGAGCATACCAGCCAGTGTGAGGATAATGAAGTGTGCATAATCCATGTCCAAACAGCTGTATTCTCAGTCACTATGTAAATGAGAGCTCGCATTGCTGTGTGCGCTCAGTGAGCCTCTACCACAGCTCTGGATTGAAGGGGAAAAGAATACTTGCAGTGAGCGGCCTTACATGAATATGAGCTAGCTAGAAGGCATAAATTAGGTGTGTAAAAGCTTTGGCATGTCTTAACTTGGCCGGTGGGTATTTCTGGCTGGAGAGAGCGTTGACTGTTTAACTTGTATTTGTGTCTCAGCCATTGCTGCAGTGATGTCATTTTGTGGTCAGGAAAAGGGGAGTTCACTTGGCTTGTTTAGGCCAGTATGAGTGAAGCAACAGTGATTTCCTTACTCTTTGGCCCCTCTCTTCTCATGTGAGGAATCCTTTCGTCCTGCTCACCTCATGGTACTGCAGCTTCCAGCAGGCAATCAGATCAGTAGCCTGCCAAGTTCACAGTTTTGATATGGCACAAAGGTTATGGGTTCAGTGAGCTGGACACCTCTCGCAGATAACCCCAGATAACTTTGTACTTCAGCCAAGTTCACAGATTTAACAGCTACGGTTTCGTAAGGCCTGTTTATTCTGTAAGCTATTCACATTGCTCAGATTCTCAAGCAGAGGGCTGCTATCTCACAGGCAATATTAAAATGGCACATGATTGGGCCTGAGTGCAGCGTTCTCATTTTCCTGCAGTACTTTTTGCATCTCCGACTAAGTACTTCTGCCCAACAACACATCAAGAACTGTTACTACAAGCAAAGACACGTCACACCTAAGTAGCTGGGTTCTTTTGTTTGGTCAGTACCTTCAACTTGGAAAACACATCATGATGTTGAGGACTTTTTGTAGGAATGTAGGAATTGTGTATTGCCTGTAAATCGATTGTATTCGCCGTGGCTCATTTGTGTAGCGTAAATGCATCTTGAATTCAGGGTCTATCCACACTTTGAATATACTTTTGTACTTAGTCATGTAGATTAGACTGTTTGCTAAATGCCATACATGTCAATGCAACGATTGCATTTGGTGATGGTTGAAGATATCTGCGTAATTACAGATGTACAGTAGATAGCAGTGCTTATCAGTATCAGGCTGATGTTGGCAGAAAACTTTGGATCAGATGTCTAAGGGCAAAAAACAATGAATCTGATCCAATCCAAGCACACACACACTGATCTGTTGTTAGTTTGGGCGTGATGGCCTACTTTAGATACTTTTACATAATAAAGAAGTTTTAATGGGTGTCAATGTTCTCATAGAAATATCTAGAAAAGCAATTTTTTTGGTATCTGCTTCAAATTCAAAATCTCACTGTTAGTAATGGGACTGATTATACATAACTGAACATTAGTGAACACTGTGTGGACAAAAAGAACCTGGCAATACGGTACATATCACAGTCAGAACAGTGGGATCTTGTGGTTGGGGGTTTAAACACAATACAAACGAACCACTGTCTGACACCAGTCTTTACATGTGAGCTGTTCATTACAAAGCAATACTTTGTTTTTGAGAATCAATACAGAACTGCAAACATATCGCAATACTCTGATTTATCAATATTTGCTTACACCCCAATCAAACACTAAACAATTTCAGTTAATATGTTCTCATTACAGAATGAGTTTGTTCATCTACGTTGGAGAAGATGTTCCTACATTAGTCATTTTGCTCATGAGTTGACATTTTATAATTGACATTTCTTTCTAACTTCAGTAAGGTGAGGTTTGTCATGGCAGGTAAGTCTGGTTAATGTTTTGCTTGACTCTAGCTCAGATCTCTCCTCTACTTCATGAGGTCATTTAACCTTCAGGGTGTTCTCACATCGCTAATGTCTCTGTATTCAAATAGCTTTGATCATATTTAGTCTTTTCTCTTTTCCCTAAAGCTAGTGCTTATCTCTTTGGCACTCCACTTTGGGTAGTTCGGTAGATTAGGACAGTGCTTCTCTTTCTCTTAGTCCCTCCTTCTCCCCTTTTGGCCATCTGCTTTAAAATGAATGGCCTTCATGTTGAAAACTAAGCCAAATCCGGAGTGACCGCTCTCTCTCTCTCTTCTTTTTTTATATATAAAAGATATGCAGTAATACATTAGTTCTAACAAGTTCTAACAAGGAAACTTTGATCACACATGTAATATAGCATATCTTTACTGTAAAATATACTTTTAAATAAAAATTGCTTAATACCGATACTGAAAAGAAATTCTGACTATTTGATAATCAATCAATTAATCGAGAAAATAATCAGCAGATTCAGTCCATAATACAAATTAATTAGCTGGGAAACAAGCAGCTTTATTTATTAACTTATTTATTTTATTGGTTTGTTTTCAACAGATATTTGACATATAATACAAGGAATATATTGAAGTGGAAAATTGTAAATTACTGTGATACCATAAAATCTAGGGGTTTTCTGAGACTGTCATGCCATTAAAATCTCATACCGTTGCAACTCTAATCATAAGTGTGGCTGCAGGTACACTTTAGTTCTGCATACTTTATTATACATTTTTTCACTCTGGCTACAGGAAGTACACAATGTTTTGACAGCACTTAAAGATCTACAGTAATGCCGTTTTGGTTATGAAAGCTTGTGGGGTGTGTGTGTGTGTGTGCTGTTAATGTGTTTTGATGCTATGTCGTATTTTGTCCTGTTTTTCCCTTTTTCCTCTCTTCCCAGCGTTTCGGAGTTGGGGTGTGTCTGCTTTGAATGCGAGTGTGTAGAACATGACAAAGGGATTCAGAGTCTTTAAGCTGCTCACACGCTCCGCATTTGCCCTTCGGTGTTTTCCAAGGCTTCAGGATGGTTTCCATGCCGTGTCCTCACCGTGCACTCGCGGTGCCCTGCCAGATAAAAGCCCCCCCTTTTAGTCTGGCTGCAAGTCTTAATTGAGCTGGGGTGTCGGCAGAGCTAGAGATGCCCCCCATCTTCCACATCTCCAGACTCTGCAGGCACACATGTGAAGACATCATCCCTTTCTTCTGATGTGTCCTTAAGAGATTCCCTCTCCGTCTGCTATGCTGCGTGGCTACGTTTCTGATCCGTCTGCAGATCCAGAATATTCATCCATAATAAGGCCTTCACTGTCTGTGCAGCCGGCTGATGAGAGCCCGGGTGGAACCGCAGAGCGGCGGCCGCTAGCGGAAGCGGAGCTGTGGTGTTCCCGCCCTCCCCCATCACCCTGCCCTCCCTCCTCCTTCTCCTGCCTTCCTCTGGAGGGATCAGTGACGGGGAGACGCTTTTTGATCCCGCCAGCTCATGCTCTCGTACGCCATATCTGCCTGACAAAGCTCTACTCAATAAGAGATGAGCCTCTTCTTCTGGCACGCATTTTACTCCCGACTCCTTCTCTTTCCTTTGATACAGCAGAAGAGTGTCAGAGATTTAGGGAAGGTTAATTCAATTACTCCGGGGGGTAGAAGATAAAGAGGGCGCACGGGCCTAGGGTTCGAGGTGCGGAGGAATTGTCTGTCTGTCTGTCTGTCTGTTTGTTTGTTGGTTTGTTTGTTTGTTTACTTGATTTGATGTTGTCACGCAGATCGAGGATAAGCCTGCTTTGACCAGAGGTGCCTGAGTCTTTCAGCCTGCTGTGCCTGCTCCCATTCCTCCTCACCAGCAGCTTTGATCTGCAGTCATTAATTCCAGCAGCCATTGCCAAAAAAGCCCTCTGATGAAATCTCGCTAAAAGTGTAAACAGGAAGTATGCGTCATGCGCACTGCCGTTAGACCAAGGACCACATGCTCATGCTGGAACGTGGGGAACATGAGCCTTGTTGCATATAATAGGATGGGATGCTTGATGAGATCAGGTTGACCTTTTTTTTTAACTGCCGTGCTCGAGTGTGAATTAAGTTTTGGCGTTAATTAGGCAAGCTCTTAAGCAAAGATGGTCTCGGGCTAAGTGGACTGAGTGTGTGTTCTTTGAAAACTCGGCAAGGTGATCTTGGGTGACTCAAACTTTCTTCAGCTAAAAGAAGCCACCCACACAGTTGCCAAGGCTCCACATGAAATGGGAGGATTACTGGTGGGAGCAGAGTATTTTTAAATTCAGACATTATCTCCACAAAACCTAATTATTACTGTATAAAATGGATTTAGAACAGCCGTGACCGTGAGCCTTTTGCATAGTTTTTAACTGGTCCATTAAAACTTAATTAAACTGACAAACAGGCCGTAAATATTTGACCACACTTTAATGATCATAATCTTTAAAAAATGCATCGAAATGAAGCAATAGCTGGTATCCTGGGTTGCTTACTGTTGTTATTTGCTTGCAGGAATGGCATCTTGCATCATTTGCACATTGAACCTGGGGTAAAACTAATGGATATGAGTCTGAATTACAATATATTTAATACAAGGGTATTTGCATCTATGCTGAGTGAACCAGATAGACTCAGAATTTACACACTATATGTCCAAATGTTTGTGGACACCACTTCTATTGAGTGTTTTCAGCTACTTTAGGTTGCGTCCATGGCTTTTTAATAGCTTGTTAAATTCTCCCTTTTTTGAGTTTGGTTTTGCCGTCTACCCACCTCCAACTGTGCTCTCTGAGACTCTGTCTACTGTTGGCAAAGCGGCATAGCTCGGGGTTCAAACTTACGACCCCCGGGCCGTAGTGTTGGGGTATTAGGCTATTGAGCCACTCTGGGCCCCTACTTTGCACCCATTGTGGGCACAGATATGCAAATGCACACACACACGCACACACACACGCACACACAGCTTGTGTATTACCAAAAGAAGTATTACCAATAGAATAGGATGATTTGGATCAGATAAACATGGACCTATTGGCACCGTGCCTAATTCCAGGCATGGGCTAGAGGGGTATAAAGCCCCCCAGCACTGAACTGTGGAGCAGTTGAACTGTGTTCTCTACAATCATGGTGCATCCATCCAGTACTTTTGTAATGAGTTGGGGACAAAGTGAGATCCTCCACCTTGACCTCCAACGTCCTCCACCTTGACCTCCAACAAACATCAGATGCTTTTTCCAATGAATGCAATCAAATCCTCACAGCAGTGCTCCTCCAAAATCTAGTAGAAAGCCTTCCCTGCATAGAAGGGGCTCTTACCCCAACAAAAGATGGATAAACTCTAGACCTTGACTTCAGATAAAGCAGTGACTGAGCTAGTGTCCCAATACATTTGTCCATATATTGTATAAAGTCACATAGACTTATTGGACAAAGTCTTTTGCCAGCTGAAACAAAGATTCATGTGTACCTGAGTGACAAAATGTGGAACTGCTGCATCTCCTCTGTGAAACATGGTGGTGTGGGCTTCCACTGTAACTGGCTCAGTTGCCTTTGTTGATGTGACTTTAGACAGCAGTAGCAGCATGAATTCGGAGGTGTAGAGAAGCACCTTAACCGTCTCAAAACAGGTTGATTTTAGCCTTACAGAAGGACGCTGACCCAAAACGTCCAAAGAGTCGAATGTTCCCAGTGTTCCTAAGGCCTCAAACCAATTGGCAGCATAACAGAGCAGGCAGAACATCACTGAGGAAGATGCCCAGCGTCTGGTTGCAGTCAATAAACAGCACTTAAGGATTTCTGGACTTTGGACAGCCATTGTTTGCCTTGATGAAGAGGCAGCAGTAATAGTCACATGGTGGTGATGGAATGTGAAATAATTATGCAACAATTAGTCCGGAGCCAACTGAGCAGTTACTCACGGTCTCTTAAAATGGGAGGACTGTATATAAAAAGGAGCATAGACTTTACTGTATATATTATTATTTAGTACTGACTTGCAGAGCTGTGATGTATTAATCATGGCCTCACCTGTACCCAGCCTGCTGTAAACATTATCTTCAGTGATTGAGTCATTATTTATCTGTTCTATGAAAGTGATTATTTAAATGATGCTTTGCATGCAGGCTCCAGAGTCAGATGAGTAATTAAGGGGCTGTTTTCCTTGGTAATGACATTAGCCATCTCTGAGGCAATCACACGGTGAATGGCAGAGTACTAACAGCTGCACACTTCTGCACACACACACACACACATACACACACACACACACACATAAGCAATGTGAGAACGACATAAGCAGTCCCTATACACCTCTATTTGGAAGTGTTCAATTGTATGTGAGTGTAAGTAATCAACAAATAACCCAGGATATTAGACATTGCTATGTTCAGGTTTATTTACTCTTATAAATAATGACACATTTTTTTTGTTATTTTAAACTTCAGAATATTGGATTTGAAGTATACACAATGCACAATTCTTTTGCAAAAAAATTAACCCCTGTATTGCTTAGTGTGGCTGGTAGCAGTCTCACTAAGAAATACATTTACAAACAATTTATTTGTTTAAATGTATTAAATTATTGCTAAAATTGGTTTCCTGGATCCTCATTTAGAAACATTTTTGACTGGTTGACTTGTCCAGTTAGTGTTATTCTATCCATGAACTTACAAGTCTTACCGAACAGTCAGTGTAAACAGTAGAATTAGAATATGATTAAGTTTAATGTTCTAAATAAAACATGGACCAATATTTCCATCCCTTTATTTACAGCTTTACAATCTTTATAGCTACCTGTCTACATAGCTGTAGCTACAGCTATTCAATGCACACTGTTCTTCAATTAGGCTCAGCTATAATCTGCTATGGCAGAAATAATGAGTACTACTAGTTCATATCTTATTATGTAAAGAGTGAATGGGGTAAGATCTGCCAATCTGAAGGTAAAACAGATACAGTCTAGCAAGGAGAATAGTAATCTTGTGCAGTGTTTATGCTGAACAACTGTTAGCGTCCAATTCTGCTTGCCCTAACTGGGCAACTCAACCGAACGGTCACACGTGCTTTTCAGGGTAACATTCTTTTTTGCTTGCATCAACCTATCATGTTACTCTGAAAACAGAGTTTTCAAAAATCTCCACCTTTGAGAGCATTTTTGAAAAGTTCAGTTTTCACAGACGTTTTGTGTGGACGGACAGCCAAAAATATCCAGTTACGTGTGAATGGGGCCTAAAGTCAACAGAGAATGCTTTGTTCCTCTGACATTCTTCTAGTCTACACTTATTGTTATTGTTGGTGTCCTTTAAATACTCTTATATGATAAGATTTATGTTTTTACTGTGCTATTATAACTCTTCCCTATGTCTAAATTAACATGAGTGATAAAACACAGAGGGAGTAGAGTAATATCTATTTACATTACATAGACACATTTTTTCAAACCACAGCACACTTATTTATCCAGTAAACAGCAAACAGCGAAGATTAGTGGCTGGGAATTCTCCTGTGAGCCTAAGGCAGGTCTTTGCAGGCCCTGGAGGAGGAGGAGGGAGTGTTGAGGGAGTGTTGAGGTTGGCAGGGGGGAATCTAAAGCAGGAAGTCAGTCAGCGCTCTGAGCTGTGACTGCAGAGGGAGACGCGCAGGATAAGATGGATGCAGCTCTCGGCTCCCCCGGCCTGCTGTCATAAATAACCTGCCCATTGATCCGCTGTAGTCTTTCGTTCTCTGCAGGCCCTCTCCCCACATTCATCAGGCGGGAGCTGATGTGTTTGCCTGCTGCTTTTAGCTGCCGATTACTCAGCCACCCTACTTTCACCTCCCCACAATCCGTCACCAAGCGTGCAAAATGGGGCTCATTATGGCACATAGGAGTGATTCTGATGTCATCTAGGTCTGGGAGGACTTGCCATCTTCTAGAGCACTCTCTGGCTACTGCACAGAGGAACCAGAATCGCCATGACCTTCTCAGTCCCTGGAGTACATTGGGAATGGGCAATACGTCTATACATTATAGTTATCGGAATGATGTATTGCATCAGATGTGCTTTTCTGAGTATATCTTAGATGTTGTCATAGTTTAAGGCATTCAGGAACTGCATGCATCATAAAAACATAGATACAGACCACATATAAAGAGCGTGTAAACAAGTGTACGTTACATTAACTGCATAAACTGAATACGAATCATTTAAGTCAAATCAGATTTGTATAGGGCTTATAAAAGTGGGTGTTGTCAAAGAACCTGTCCTACTCAGGTTGACACTGGATAGCTGGATAGAACAACACAAGTGACAATAAGAGTTATAAGAATGGAACAAAGTAAGCCTAATTATTATACAGAAAAGCCGTGACTAATGTTGGAAGCCTACCAGACGTTGTCAGAGACGTGTGAAATCCATCATTGCAGTGTAGACAGTAGTATGAACGTGTAAAGTACATAGTGTGGTTTGAGGCAGGTGTGTAATGTGTAGAACCAAAGAGCTCTAATCCGAGTCAGGAATTAGGAATTAGACATCATGCCTAACAAAGGCCATGGAAATTAAGCATTAAGGGGTTCAAATGTATGTACGGTACCAGTCAAAAGTTTAGACACACCTGGTAAAATGTGTGCTGATTATCATCTTAAAAACACTTCAAGTAGGCTGGAGTTGTTTGTTAAACTGAACGGAGGGTACTTGGTCAAATAGGCTGTTAAGGCTGCTAAGGCTGCTATTCACACACACACACACTGCCAGGGTCCTACAACATAGGTCTATTTGTACACCCCCCCCCACTCCAGGCATGATATCCTAACTACAGTGGATACCAGTGGGTGTGTCCCCAGACTACTCATTTTTGTTTTCTTAAAAAAAAAAAAAAAAAAAAAAATTGATCCAGAAGGGCGACAAGCATCAGCAATTAAACCAGACAGGAGGGGCACTGGACACAATATACAGTACTGTAGGTGTCACTGACTTCTGCTGCCTGCCTTAGACCAGTTGTCTTCCCTTCATTACCAACTACATTGAAGTTTACATGGACTCTACACTATTATCTTCTAATTGCTGCTATTATTTTCTCTTTTTCTAAGGTTGTAAAAAGTGCTATACAAATAAATGTGATTTGCGCCCCCCGTCTGTGACCAGATGAGATCCGATTTTACTTTCCCACATAAAAAAACTCATTAACATGCTCTTAATTTCCATTTTACTTCTTGTAAACAACAGTTTCTCTTTTGTTGGCCTGCTCCTCAAGACTGTGAACCGTTTAGAGGAATGGTAGGGGTTCTACAATGCCATGGAGCAATAAAGGCTTAATTTCTATCAGAAAATGCAAAGGGCTATTTAAACTGCAAGGGAAGTCTGTGAATATACCAGGCTCACTGTGAACTCCAGACACTGTATAAACTAGTTCAGTTTCACCGGCAGCTCACCTGATCTACTCTAACGAAGGCCTGAGTAGATAAACTGTAAACTGTAAATACTGGAAATGGCTTGAATAAGTTTAGACATTCACATAAAATCACAGTGCATCAGCTGGGTATCTGTATTTACTGTGATGTTGGTGTATTGTCATCAAAAAAGAATAATTAAGCGAGAGATATAAGATATTTTTGCACACACAATTCCTGTAATTTAAAGTCCATAATTAACAGCAGCTGATTTTTTATAGTATTGCAGGTGCGTTCTGCCCAAGTTTCGTGTCTTATATGTTTTGTTTTATGTTAACATCGCTACCATGGTGTCGGCATCCTTATCATGGCGTTAGAATCGGTACCATGCCAGCCGTCAGCCTCGCCCAACATTGGCACTGCGGCTGTAGCATCACCATCGCTGCATTCGCATCGCTACCGTGGCAGCCTTTACCAGCATTGCTACTACTGTTTTCCCAGTATTGCTACTACTGCAATGCCATCTGCTAGCCTTGTCCAGCATCGCTACTATGGTGTTAGTCAGAAGCCATGTTCATGAGGTCCTGGGCCCTTCACATCTAAAAACCATTAAATATGTGGTCTACATCTTAAGGCTCTGAGGGTGAGGCTTGAACAAGTAGGGTCATGTCAAATGGTACATGAACCCAGACTTCCCATTGTTGAAATTCCATTGGCTCATTGCTTCTGTGCAGCCAATGGCAACCCTGCAAAACTAGTCTTGTCATATCGCCCAGCTTTAAGATGATGTAGTGGTTGAGGATCTAGAATAGCAGAGCTCCTCATCTGAAGAGCAGGCTGAACTGTGGAAAAGCATTGTTGAGGTCAGTGGGATGCAGGCCTCGGCCGATCCTACCTGATGAGAGCATCCTGTGAATAAGAACGAAGAGTGAATCACACTGCTGGATTCAGTACTGCTGGAATTTGGGATGGAGGTCTAGCAAATACAGGGCAAGCACCTGCATGCCAGACCAGAAAACAAACTAAGCACAAATCCTTCTAAAAATGCATCCATATACATTCCTTTACTGTCCTGTGAGTCTCTGAGGTAATGCAGTAATTTATGACTTATACATTTAGAGCATGGCCAGGTTTAAGGGTCAGCAGAAATGGAAAGTTAGGTCGGATACAACCAAAATGGTAATGAAAGCTTTCAGCTCTGTCCCGTTTTCACATGCCTCTCTTTAAAAGATCAGATTTCTCTGGCCTTTGCACGTAAAGACTGGATCTAAACTGATGTGTGTGAGCGATTGTGCCAAAGAGAACACACTATTTATTCTTTGTCACCGACAAGAGCTTGATCTATTTGCTACTAAAGGCCACATGGCTCTCATGTTGATACAAAGCCACAGTAAGCTGGCTCTATCTGACCAGTTCAGGTCTGGCTGGGCCATCAAAGTATAAAATCCCTGGACTTTATAGCCATCGCCTCTTTCCATTATTCTTGAAAGCCCAGTCTTTGTTCCCTCAGTGCAGAGATCTTCTGGTTCAATTGGCAGAGTACCGCTAAGATATTTCTGCTTTGTCACAAAGCCTCTCTGCTTCCCTACACACACACACACACACACACACACACACAGTCGCTCTCTCTCTTTATCTCTCTCACTCGCAGAGGCTTGTCTCTCAGAGCCTTTGTGTGGCCTGGATCTGCCCAACCTTTCTTTAACAGGTTGTTGCTGTAGAGAATCTCTCTCTCAGTGGACTGTGGGTCTTCTGGATTTAGTGGATACACCTCACCTCAGACCAGCTCCAGGACTGGTTCATCTGCACTGGTTTATTTCAGAACCCAGGGTGTAAAGGTGACATCATTTTGTAATTAGTGCTGAGTGTCGAAATGCAGTATTTCTGCTGCTGGCTGAGTACTTAAAGCAGCATTATGTCGTATTTTGCCGTAAAATAGCAGCTTTAAAATCTTGTTGACGTTCCGATGACGTGTTAAAGGGAGAACAGCGCCTCTATCGTTGCTACTGTAGGCTTGCCACTCTGCTGAGCCCACACACTGTAACTTTGGAGAAGTGGGAAGGACAACGCTCTCCAGTGTAATGCTGCCTAACCTATCATCTTTGTGTTAAATCCTGTTATATTACTCTGCTGCCTCAGTCCACATGCTTCTTTACTTTTAAGTGAGGGTTCTGTGGCTCTGTACTTGTCCAGAAATGCCAGTGTAAAGTATGTCCTTTAAGGGTGACTCAATTACAATTGCACAAATTACACTTCCCGACTGTAGGGGGAGCCCAGGAGCAAGAAATACCAGTTCTCGCATAATGCTGCTTTAATTACTATTGAGCATTGAAATAGGACACTTATAGGACATTAAAAGGACACTCGCTCCAAAATGATTGACAGACTTCTGATTGGCTGCTGTAGGACCTTCTTTTTTTTTGCTACTAGCTCTCCCTTTAGTTGAGGATGGTAATTCACTTTTACACCACTGCCACTAATACAAATCACACTCTGAGCTCCACGACCAATAGAAAGCTGTATGTGTTGATTTGTTGACAGTTGGATGCAAATGTGGGCTGTAGAGTAATCAAGATTTTACCCGAATATGACTCCCATTACACAGCGTTGCTCAGTCCTATGCACACTCTGAGATTACAATGTGCCGTAGCAGCGTTCCAGCCTGGAGTGGGAGAGACGTTGAAAATGTGTTCTCAGCATTTTATCCATCTGTATTAATGAACACACACACACACACTAGTGAACTAGGGACAGTGAGCACACACACACCCAGAGCGGTGGGCAGCCAACTCCAGTACCCGGGGAGCAGAGAGGGTGAAGGGCCTTGCTCAAGGGCCCAACAGTGGCAGCTTGCCGAGCCCGGGAATCGAACCCACAACCCTGTTATCAATAGCCCGGAGCTTCAACCGCTGAGCCACCACTGCCCAGATCCGTCACTGAAAGTGAGAGAAGCATGTGAACTGAGGCCATATTACAGGATTTTACACCAGTATGCCTCAGGTTATGCAGTGTTATGAGTCCCGTGCTGCAGTTAGCAGTGTGCCGGGGTTCGCCTGTTCTTACTATGACGGTCAGTGAAGCTTCCACATGATTTGGCAGCTGCTGTTTAGGTAAAATATCAGCTTCTGTTGGCCTCATGTTCTCTCGCACTGTTCACTGTTCTTCATGCTGTGCTTGTTTTCGCATTAACATCGGCCTTTAAGGTGAACGGGTTTGATTTGAAGATAGACAGATGGGTGTCCTATAGGGCGCTTTGCATTCGATTCAATAACGACATGCTGGGGTTTCTGTGATATGCTCGGCTTTTGGATAATGCTATCAGATTAGCATATTGCATCGCTGCATGCATTATTCATCTTGTGTCTGCCTCCCCAATTAGTCGAAGTGGAGCCTTTCTCCAGAGAAGGTTTAACATCTGTGCGACCCGGAAATCTTTGAGGAGATTTGGGGCTAATCAGCCCAGAGACATTCGGAGGCCCTTGGAATTAACGGGATCTGGTGAGCATGGTGCGTGTGTGTGTGTGTGTGTGTGTGTGTGTCTGTGTTTGTTTGCGGTAGAGTGTGTGTGCTTGTGTGTGTGTGTGCCCTGGTCCATCGAGAGTGCAATTGTCCTCTGGGGAAAAGTTGCCGTGTTGAAGGGGAGGATCAGAGGAAGGTAGTGCCCCGACAAAACGCCACTGCCATGTCTCTCACAGCAGGCGGTGCCCCCCGCCTTAGAGACACACACAGATACACACCGAGACACATTTAGACACAAGCACGGCGCTCTTTCAGGTACTGACTTTTCTGACTTGTGTTTTGTAGTTTTTCCTCAAGATGTTTTTCCTGTCAGTGTGCTTTACATATTCTACATGAAGTGTCGTAACCCCGTCTGTCTGTCTGCTTTTGCCGAAAGCCACTCTGGCTTTTGTGTGGTTTGTTGTTATGGGGTTGAGTGCCTGCGCTCGTCTTCCCCGCCCTTTTTTCTTGCCTCTCGGGAGGTGTGTAGCGATTCAGTGTCTGGATACAGAAGCGAAACCTCAGGTGCCTGCCTCTTTCTGACAGATGATTTGCCTCACCCGCTGACTCATTGCCTCTCTGTCTGCCTTTCTGACTGCAGAATACAACAATATGAAATTCTCATTTTATATTGTTGTAAGAATATTGTCAGCTCCTTTCACTTATTAGAAAATGTATTTGATTTTGTCTACTGAAAGTTCTATTCCACTGGCAGATCCTTTTGCTCGTTTCAAGCATTATTTCTTGACAAGTTCAAATATCTGTTATTTCCAACAGAATAAGACACCTGCTTATTTAAGGTTTCTTCCGAAATCAAGGGTATTCATTTATTTATTAAGTGTTTATCCTGCATTTGTTGGAGTAGCGGCCTCTACTGTGTGGCGAAGACTTTCTACTAGACTTTGGAGAAGCATTGCTGTGAGGATTTGATTGCATTCAGCAATCAGCGACAAAAGTGTTAGTGTGGCCAGGGTGTTGGATGATCACCATGCCACCCCACTCCATCCCCAACTCCCCAACTCATTCCAAAAGTAGAACACAGTTCCACTGCTCCACAGCTCAATGCTGAGGTGTTGTATGTTCATGGTATGTTCTTGTGCCAATAGGTTCATGTCTGCTATCTGATCCAGAGAGTCCTGTTCTATTGGTAGTACTTCTCTACAGGGACAAGACATGCTGGGTATGTGTGCATTTGCACATCTCTGTCAGCCAAGATTACAACATAAAATAGCTGAATGCATTCATTAGAAGGGGTGTCCACAAACATTTGGACATATGCGGTCATATCAGAATATTATGACCACCTACCTAATAGTGGGAATAACTGCCCTTGGCTCGGATGATACTAGTGAGACGTTGTGTCATGGGCCCTGCAGCCCACAGTGGTGCGTCGATTGCTCATTGTTTCCCCTCTGGCATCAATGATGTCTGATAGGGCATGCTGGGTAATAGGGTACTGGGTGAAGAGTGGTAGCATCTTGGAAACTGCTGACTTTGTGGGACGTTCACCATAGTGAAGGTATACTGAGGATGCATTTCTCGCACATTAAGTGCCTCCCAATGGTATAACAGTGGTGCCCTACAGGGCGTTGATGCCAGAGAGGAACGACGGCTATGGCAAGTGGTACAGAGCAATCAGCCCGCCACTGTGGAGCAGCTAACCTCTATAATGAACACCTTCCATCACCTCATACAGTCCATGCCATGATGTGATCTCGCTAGTGTCATCCATGCCAAGGGAGGTTATTCCCACTATTAGGTAGGTGGTCATAATTTTCTGATATGACCGTGTATGGTGTGTTTAGACTTCTGGGACTTCTCGCCTGCCTGCCCGCCTGCCTGTTTGAAGCCAGTGTTTAAGTGTCGAGACAGTTTGACTGACAGTTTGACTCTCGGACTCTTTAGAGAGCAGTTCACTGACTGGGTTAAAGCTCAGTCCAGCAGCACCGCCTGCCTCTCCTCGTCTCACCTGTTTTAGTCCTACTTTTCATCCAACCCAGACACAACAACCTTCACTCCAGGGACTCCACCCTATCTCCTCCCTCAGTTTTCTTTTTTTTGTCGTCTCCCCAACCTTCCTTCCTTCTCCTGTTTCTTGTCATTTTTTGTCGATTTTGGTTTATTAGGAGAATTTTTCAGGGTTTATTTGTAAACTCCCCATTAAAACCAGTAGGGAAGCGATGCCTGTGCGGAGGGCGTACCTCCAGAGGAGAAAGGTAATGCATTATTCTTTGTGTGAGCACAGCGCTGCCGCAGGATAGACTGTCAGGGGATGACAGCTCTTTGTTACCTGTTTCCCTCCTCTGCTGTTCAACCATGTCCTCTCCGCTACCTCTCTGCCTTGTTTCCTTTCTGCTCTTTCTTCTGGATTGTTTGGGTTTTGTTAAAAAAAGAAGGAGGGGAGCTCTCTTTTTGCCAACATTGCAGCTTGTGAGGAATATGCTCATCTCCCCTTGTCTTCTTTATTGTAGGTTAGAGAAAGAGGCCAGCATCCCTGCACACCCTCACCCAAACCCCTACTCTGATGAGCAGCTCCTTTAGGTCAAAAACGGGGAACACACCAACATCAAATTACCCACTGGATTTGAAATATGTACACTAGGTGTCCAAATGTCTGTGGACACCCCTTCTAATGAGTGCATTCAGCTATTTTATTTGCAGCCATTGCTGACACAGATGTGCAAATGTGCACAGACACACAGCTCGTCTAGTCTCTGTAGAAAAAGTACTGCCAATAGAAAAGCTTAGACTTTTAGACCACTGAAGCCTTATTAACTTGTATTATATCATAACAATATTTCTAAGAATTGATACAATTGATTGATCGGGACAGACACTACAGCTCAAAAAGTATCAAACTATGCCTTAAGTAAATTTTGTTTAACGTGCAGTTCTACAGACCTCATAGAACCATAATATGCTTAGTAAAGTATTACAATGGACACCATCCCTCATGCTCAACTCTCATGCTGGGGGGCTTTATACCCCTCTAGCCCACGCCTGGCATTAGGCAGCATGGTGCCAATAGGTTCATGTTCATCTGCAACAGAGAGTCCTATTCTATGGGCAGTACTTCTCTACCGGGACTAGACAAGCTGTGTGTGTGTGTGTGTGTGTGGCTGAATGCATTCTTTGGAAGGGGTGTCCACATACATTAGGACATGTTTGGCCAAGACCTGAACTGCAGGAAGAACCATTGATTTGTTTATGTTGGTCCAGTTGGGGAATGCAGGGGGGGAAATGTACAAGGGAATAGCCCATGTTCAAAACACATGGAGTGCGTTTTCATGGGGTCAGAGGTTGCTGAGTAGGCTGAGTTTTGAGAAAGAGAGCGAGAAAGAGAGGGAGAGCGATATACCGCAATGGAATGGCCCACATTGTGAACACGCATGAGCCACGACTGCAGGCCTGTACAGCACAGTATCCAGGAACAGCTGGGAAGAGTTCACATAAGGTTCGCCAGATACAGCCTTAGTGTAGTTCCAAATGGAGCTCCTCACCGGAGGCCTGTAGGCGTTAATTGGCCAAAAAAATAAACATGGTAGTCAGTAGCTTCTCAGTATGACACTGGTTTATCTTTTACATCTCGCATCACAAGGTTTTGGATAATACACCCAGTCATCTGTGAGCGTGCAGATCTTTATCAAGCCTGATATGGGAGCTGTTGTGACACTAAGAGCAGTGGTTGCATTGTTGTGTGCTGTTGGGTACTGAATAGCCCTAATGGTTTATCTGCTACACTTGCCTTAGTATATTGCCCATAATGTGTCAGTGTAAGTGACACAATAGGTACTGCTCAGGCTGTGAGACTGTGTGGTGTGTGGTGTGTGTGTGTATTATGAGTAAGACTGTATCACCACTGCTTTGTTAAGGTTCATATTGAGCAAGTGAATAGGTTGTCAGTGCTGTGTTTACAATGGACTCTGTGATAATACTGAATAATGGTATCATGGTCATCATTACATTGCTGGATTAAAGCCCTTCTGTTTGGGAGGACTACTTTGTTGGTATATTTAGGAGCCCAGTGGTATGTCATGTCTCGGGTGTTTAGTGGTGGAAACACTACCACATTATATGGACAAAAATAATGGGACACCTGTTTTTTCTGAAATAAAGGATATTAAAAAGAGTTTGTCCTGCTTCTGTTGGATTAGTTGTCTCTCCACTGTCCAGGCCTTTTGTTTGCTATATTTTGGAGCATTGCTCCGAGCACTTGGTTGCATTCAGCGAGATCAGGATGCTGGATGATGATGATCACCACCCCACCTCATTCCACAACTTCCCAACTCATCCCAAAAGTGTGGGATAATGCACCATCATTCCAGAGAACACAGATCTTCCACTGCTCCACAGCTCAGTGCTGGGGGGCTTAATACCCCTCTGTTTATTACAGAAGAGAAGATGATGTGGGGCAGATATCAGAGGATCGCTTACAGTGTCTATAGACTCCACTGGCTAAACCGCTCCAGCAGACGAATGGGTAGACAAAGGCAGTGATGCTCAAGGCTCACCGTTTCCCTGGGCTGACGCCGGCTTATCATGGATGCTCTGCTTCACCAAGTCCGGTCATGGCCAGCAGAATCACTGGCTGAGATCTGGCAGTGTTTAATCACCCATTGAGGAAAGAGGAAATGAGTAGTCTCTCGGTCTCCTCCAGGAAATTAAATCTGCTCCACGCACTAAAGCAGAGTAGCAGGCTGGCTTTGTTTTTTTTAAACTAACAAATCCAGTGGAATGAAACCCTAAAGTCAAACCCAATGTGCCGGAGGAGTAAACGAGCAACTACATAATAGAGCAGCTACTAATGTGATTTCTCTCTCTCCTTCTTTTTTTGCAGTTCCTGTGTCTCAAGAACATCCGCACATTCCTCAAGGTGTGCCACGACAAGTTTGGGCTGAGGAACAGCGAGCTTTTTGATCCCTTCGACCTGTTTGACGTCAGGGACTTCGGCAAGGTGAGTTATGTCACTTATGTTGACATACCGGGGCCAGCGGAGAGCCATTCTTGTAACAACACTCACATCGTTGGACATTCGTGAACCACGTGCCTCGCTGTGTTCTGCATATACAGAGGGTAACCTGTGAGGGTGTGACTGCTCTGCACTGACTGGATAGCATCAGCTTTGTCTTTGACTGCTTATACTGCCCATATACTGTATATATACTCACACACACACACTCACCTACACAGTGCTCTGCTAAAGGGATAAGAAAAGTGAGTGTAATTCTTAACTGGTTCTACTTGGGAGACTTTATTCCCCCAGTCAGATTTCCTCCCTTGCATGTTCAGATGTTCATGTGAGCGTTAAGCCCAACACTTTAGGGTCAGCAGTATCTATGTGTGTGTCAGTGAGTATCTGTGTCAGCATCCATGTGGGAAATGTAAGTGTGTGTGTGTGTGTGTGTGTGTGTGTGTGTAGTTTTCTTATCAGTTCCTGTAGTGATAAGAGGAGTTGGTGTCATTACTCATGATTGCTCCCTTATTTGTCTCCAGTGGTGGAGATTGCGTGCTATCTATAATTACAGATGAACTGATGCATGCAAATAGGTATTGTGGCAAATATGGCTGATATCCAGTATATCATCATTGTCATCATTTCACTTTTTGACACTGTTCAAATCTGGAAGATGTTCTTTACATTGTGTCCAAACAGCAAATGAGGTTTAACGCCTCATTGTAGTGCTAGCTAGCCACGGTGCAATGTGTAACTCCGCCCATCTCCATATATTTAAATGACAAAACAGCCCATTTTCCATCTCATTTTCCTCCTCTAAACTGTCTTTCCATCTTAAGTGTCTCCAAATTTCGGCTTTCCCCATGTCAATATTGGCCCATTTTTAATGTCCCCCCAGAAATAAATAAACCCTTACTCCGCTATAGCGAAAGAAGGCGGGGTTACACTCAAGAATGAAGTGATTGACAGCCTTGGCTGGAAGAGGTCTGTCGTCTGCAGGACCTACATGGCTCCCTTTCTGTTCATTACATGGATTAGCTGAGTTGTAAAGGAACTTACATGAGCTGCACTTTCACTTTTGGAGCGTCCACTTACCGGACAAACTGGGAATCCAGGGGAAAATCCGCTCTGCTTGTGTGATGTAAGCTCAGTGTCTGGGCCTGAGACACACTTGAGGAGTCTGGGAGACAGGGTCAGGTCCACTGAAAGAGTAGGCGAGTCTGGCTCCACCTCTGGTCTCTACCGCGAAGACACTTTTTGACTACATGGCGGACAGTTTTGGCTTCATTACTACAGAACGGAAAGGAATGGGAACACAGCGTCCATGTTCTCTTCAGATATTGTGTCCAAATTTCATGATGAATGGACCAGTAGAAATGCTCCAAAATAAGTTTGAATAAGACATAGTGACTGTATACAGTATGTAGCCCATATGCCAATGTTGAGGCCGTTCTGGTTATGTGACCTCAAGATTACAAACTCATTAACTGAGGGAGTGTTTCCTCTTTGGTTTGGTTTGGAGGTAAAAAAATAAAGCTCACCAAAATACGTCACAACAAACCACGCGAGAATGTTCTCTCTGCTTATTGGTCAGTCCTGTCTGGGGCGGGGCAGGAAAGTTAATACAGGAGGAAGGTCATGTGTTCTGGACTAGTGCATATATCTGTGCAGTTTAACATTGAGCAACAGCAGAGCTGTAGTCGTTAATTTTCTGAGCAGTATACCAGGTTAATACCTGCCTACAGGAGCCGTTTAGCTTAAACCTGCGGCGCACACCTGAAGGGTCTTACTTAGGTTGTTTTGGTCCGTATCCAAGTGCGATTGCTGCGTTCACACCTGCCCAAACGAATCACACCAAGGGTGAAAACGAACCACGACCCAATTTGCCTAGACTAAAAAGTGCAGGTGTGAAAATGCTTATTAAAGCTGATCATTGGTGTTCTAGGTGGGGGACCTGGAGTTGGATGGGATGTAACTGAGCTGTTTAAAATGCTCAGTCATGTTCCACTACACGAGGATATGTTCACTGACACATGGCTGGGACTCATTAGATAAATCTCACCAAACTTGTGTGGAAATCCAAATGAATGAATGTGCTTAATCTGAGGGAGATGGAAAGGGGAAGCAATGGGGAATGAAGGAGGGCGGAGCAGGGAAAGAAAGATTAATCCTTTCGGGAGAAGGTAGACTTTAACAGATAATGCTGGGGACGGCGCGTGAGAGTCAATGAGCTCACGGAAAACAATATTAAAATCCTCCACCACGCTGAATCAATCTCGCACACACTCCACATGTCAATGCGAAAATTGTGTTTGCGTCGACTCGAAGGTGACGGGCTTGTCTTGGCATTGATTTTCCATTAAGGGCAAGCAACACATTACAATATATTGAAGTGGGCAGCTCAGCACTAATGTGCCTTACATTCAAATCGTTTGCCTCTCACTCGTCCGAGATAAATAGAGCTAGTCTGTATTCATAACTAAATGATGGACAGCACTTTTAATCCATCAGTACAGTAGTGTTGAACTTGTGCCCTGAGTAGTAATGAATCTCACTGGTCACATGACGGATATGAAAAACATAATTAGCTGAGTGCAGAGTTGTGTCCTCTTGCCTGATATGTCTTTACCGGTATGACTTAACCTGTGCTGATCATTCATAAAGATGCTGCTTGGATGGTAATGTGATCAGGCATTTGTAGTGTTTGTGACCGATGATTTGTCTGGGATACAGGGGACAGTGTATTTTGAGTATATTTGAGTTACGTTTCCTCACAATATGTGGGAACACCCCCACAAGACCTGCCTGATGTTTTGGAGATGTTCTGCACCGGTCATTCGTCAAAGTGGCTCAGATTCTTATGCTTGACCATCATGACCTTCATCACCTTGAAGAACTGACTGTTCATTTGCTGCTTAATTGGACAGGGCGCACTAAAGTCAGACAGTGTTATTCACTTTAACTGTCAGTGGTTTTAATGTTATGGCTGGAGTGGGCCAAAATTGCATTTTAAATGTCTGATTGCTTGTTTTGAGCACAATTGGATCACTCCAGTATCAGCCAGTTGTGCACCACTAATGCAAATGAATATTTTCCTGCAAATCGATGAATTTATTACGAAAGATAAAGTTATTGCCATGGTGGGCCTAAAGTCACACAGACACTAATAATACATACTGGAGGAGTTATTTACTTGTTTACGGTCTTGTTTTAAGCTAGTCTTTGTTCTCAGCCTCAGGGCGAGCACACCTCCTGTAGCGTACCTTTCTCTGAGCTCTAGCCCATCCTCCAGCTACATGACTCACTATAAGGCACCCCCACTCTTTCTGGAGAGTGCTTCAGACTGCGTCCAGGGAGTTTAAGTCAAATTCATCCATTAATGGAAAGAAGATACCTCCCCAAACACCTCCTCCACCTCCAAGCTGCCCAGCCCAGCATTTCTCTTTTTAATTACGTCCGTTCTCCGGGGTACAAGAGAGGCACCTACCCCTCGTGGAGCTGCAGGTAATTGCCCCTCTTCCACAACCTTCTCCATCCATAAACAGATGGATCCCCATTCGCCTTTTCCTCTTTCTTTCTCTCCATACCTCCGGACCTCGCATCAGAACACAAAGCCAGGCCCAGAGTCCCCGTCAGGCCCCGCCGCCATCCCTGCAGCCCCTGGGACACACCCCATAATGCTCACAGATGGACCAGGACTCACCTAATCATTCCATATTCATCACAATATCACTGCGCGTGAACGCGGCGTTCTCTGGGGGACGCTTCCAGTTAAATGTTCTGTCAAATCGAAGCTGGCTCGGTTTTCCCCCTAGCTCTTAATTAGATTCGGAACAGGCCTCGCTATCTTTTAAATGAACGTGGCAATCACTTTATTTTTATGGTGTTGTGATGATCGTGGCAATGAAGCTACATCTGTTAGCAGTCTGGTTGTACTGGGATGATTTGCAGTGCTGGATTGAGACTGGCAGAAGAATGGGCTCGTAATTACTCACATTGCCAGTGTCTGTGTGTTTAAACGGAAGCCATCATTTTTGGTAATAAATAATTTCTGTCCAATAATAAGCCTTTGCTTTTAATCCAGAGCGTATTTCAGAAGCGTTTAAGCAGCTTTTCTCTGTTCGAGATGGAAAGAAAGGGGAAACGACTTTAGCATTGTGATGTTAATGAAATGAGCTTTTTCCATCTTCCCCTTTTAATTCCTCTATAATGTTGAAATTTCGATTCTGATTTATTTATACTGCGCTTTTAACAGACAGTGTCACAAAGCAGCTTTACACAGACCCGAGCCCCAAGTGAGCAAGCCAATGGAGACAAGAATGGTAAAGAAAAACTCCAGCATATCAGGGGGAAGAAACCCTAAGAGGAACCAATTCATCCTCCTCTGGTTGGATAAATAATATAATATAATATTATAATAAAATAATATAACAGCAAAAGCATGAAATTCAGAAATAATGAATGATATGCAATATGACAAACATATGTTTTTTCTCCTCTAAAGCCCCTTTCAGACATGCACTGTAACCCAGAACTTCTCCAGATATTACCTGGAGGAGTTGTATGTGTGACTGCAGATGTCCGAATCGTTGGTAGCCGCTAGTAAAAGGCCGGGCATTGTCTGTGTAAGCCCATTTGTGAATAGGGCAGGTAATTTCCCGAAGAATTGAGACTGAACGTGTTTATGATGATGTTGTTATTATAGAGGAGTCTGTTGCCCCGCTTGCCATATTCGATGTGCTGTTAGCAAAACACTGCTATTTCTATACAGCAGACTACACAGGTGCCGCCCCTTGCCTAAGTAAGAACACATCTGAATCTCTGGCTGAGTGCTACGTGTGTGAAAGAGAGAATCAGGTCTGGACGTTTTCCGGACTTCTTATGTGAAAGCGGCTTAACCGCTGCGTCTGTAGGTCTTCCTTGAGCTGAGACCTGCCGTTCACGTTTGAGGTTAGTGGTGGCCTTGCTGTTCTACTAAATCTCATTGACCTGCAAGGTTTTCTTTGTGCAGTGTTGTCACAATTAGCCCTTGTGTCTATGCAAACAGAGGTCTTGTCCCAGTGGGTTCACGTGGGCGTGCCCTGAATTACTGGTAGGTTGCAGGCAGACAGGGAAGGGGTCAGCAAAATGATCTCTTGATTGACACTGCTGTGGCGCAGCTCTATGAAGAGTCTACAGGGAGTCTAGCCTACTGAATAATCACCAACCCTCTACCTATACCTTTGCGTGATGCAGTAGAGGCCTTGTTTGTACCAAAAAAAGAGAAATGTGAAGAACCTTTAGAGGTTTAAAGAACCTGTTCACTCGCATCTGCTTCTTTATAGAATCAAAAGTGGTTCTTCTATGGCGTCGCTCAAGGAACCCTTTCTAGCACCTTCATTTTTAAGAGTGTACTCTGCCTTAATCTGTGTGTTGCCCTCCACTCGTCCTTGCTTCTTCTTTTACTTCATCGCCCCTCTCCCACGCTCCTGTTCTCAGACAGCCCGCAGCTGCACTGGCTATTGTTTTCTGACTGCATGATCACAGTTCGGAGGCATTGCTCCAGCGCTCCTTCAGTCCTCTCCCACCTACCTCTGCCGTTCAGGCTTACTGTAAGAACAGCTCCTGGCTTCTCTTCAGACTCGCAGGCTGAAAATAGCCGGTTGCCAAGCCGCAGTGCTCCACTCAGAAATGCTGCAGCGCCCAGCCTTCAGAAAGTTGCTAAGAAACAATGGTGTTTCTAATGAGCAGATCCTCTTTAAAGGTTACCGGGAAGGGTTTTAAAGCCGCTGAAGGAAGGAGAGACCGCTGAGTTTTGAAAGAGCAGCCATGTTTGAAGGTCGGCGGAGGCATTAGCTCTTGTGAGATCAACCTGCTGTGTTATTGCTGCGTGGGTCATTGAAGCTTAGGCCAGCTGAGGCTCCATGCCGCTAATGATCAACTAAATGGAGCTTCTGCTACAAAACAAACACCCTTCTGATCTTCTTTTGACTTGGAACGGGTGGAGAATTGGCCTTATTGCCGGGAGTCTAGTCGGGGGTCTCGGCTTAAAGGGCCTCTATCATTTATTAAGTTATTTTTTAATAAAAGACGTTAAAGTTTCTTAACCTACCATTCAGTCTTCAAACTATAAGGCATATATGGAAACTGGAAACTGGATCTGCCAAAGCTGATTTTATTTTTATCTGAGGTCACAAATTTTACCATTGTATCTATTTAATCTATGTTCTGAAAAATAGGCCAAATGAGTCAAAAACCATGATCCGATCTGAACCGTAAGTTTGTGATCCGTTACACCGCTAGTTTTGATACATAAACCCTCACAAGGACCATAATGTGATCCCGCGACAAAAGCAAATGCAAGAAAAGTGTCGGATGTAAGAAATAGCCACTTGAGCCCGAGTCTGGTGGCACTTTAGTGCAAACTGTGGGACTAAGGAGAGTTCATACAGTCCTGGAGTAGAAGAACCAGGACCAAACAGATTGCGCTGAATGTCAGAAGACACAAAGCTTTTGTGTGAGCATGTTCTGTCAGTCCTATAGGGGAACGAGGTGGTCTATGGCGCTCTGAAGTCAGGCCTAGGAGTAATGAAATGTATGCATGTTTGTAGTCTATATGGAATAGCATTCGAGTCTCCTCAGTTCATTACCCACAGTGTCCCATAAAGCAAGTGCGCTGGCTCTCCCCAAAGGAGGACGTGTCTGCTTTTATATCCCTGTCACACCCTGTTCCCCACTGGCTCCTGTCCATCAGAGGCGTCCCTGCATCTTTTAACATAAAGCTGCCAACACACGATCAATTATTCATTCCAAACGTCTCACTCCTGATGATAATTCTGCTGTTATGAATAATTGATGCGAAGTACCCCCCTCACTTTGGACTGCCTTCTACCCTTCTACCCCCCTCGAACTCTTCAAAATGCCTCATTAATCTGCTCCTCGTTAGCGAGGTGCCTGTGGAAACAGGTGGTTGCAGAGCGTTGATGGTTGTCTGGGATACCAGCCATGATGGAGGTGGAGTTGAAGTGGCGGATGTTGTTATAAGCCAGCGAACACGTGCACAAGTTCAGCAGGTTTGTGCGACATTCCTTTTTTTTAATTCTTTTTTTGTTAAGCCACTGAAGCGAAGCGCGCCGACGGGTGAGCACGCTCTAGGCCGTAGATTCTGCTGGTGCAGGCAGGCTGTCAGCGGAGGTGTGACGTTCCTCAGTGATTTATGAACGTGTGATGCTTTGAAAGTTGTCCACTAGCCTCAGAGCCGCTGCTGGCGATCATGTAAACAGCACCGATCAATGATGAAAGCTGATGCTGTATGTATTCCTTATGAAGTCACACTCTTTACCACCGAGCGGCTCTGCAGTCGGAGGAGAGCGGGACAGCAGCAGTATTTCATATCAGCTCAGGCTTGCTTTCTCCAGAATCAGCTCTTTGTTTTCTGTTGATGCTGTTTTTTTCTCTGTTTGACAGGCGGCTGTATTTAATTCTGCGCGAGAGGGAGAGAAAAGTGATGAGCTGCGAAATGCATTTCATTCAGAGTCCCCCCCCCCCCCCCCTCCTAAAAAAAAAAAAAAAGAAGTACAATAAAATGTCTATTGTGGAAATAATTGCTGCTTTTATCTTCTCCGGGAGAACGTTAGCCAGCAGCAGAAGTGCACAATGGCCTCGGCTGGCTTTCTTGTAAAGGGGTCCCTGCGCGTTGTTTTGCTGTGGCATCCAGTTGTAGCTAAGCTGGAGAATTTGAGCTTACAGAGAGACTTTGAGGCACTGTGCTGCTGCTGCTGCTGCTGCTGCTGCTACTACTTGGCTCCTGACTTTGCCACTGCAGTAAAGAGCGGTCCAACAGGAACAGCTGCCGTCCAGGAGGAGCTCATCCATTCAGTTCCTCTGTATCTGAAACTGACTGTCTCTCGCTCTCTCTCGCTCTCTCTCTCTCTCTGGTCTTCATACTTTCTTCTTGCTCTTTGTCTCTCTCCTCATGTTTCTCACTCACTCTTATACCCTCTCTCTCTGTCTCATGTTCATGCTCTCTGTCGCTCTCTCTCTCTCTTTCGGCCTCTCATCCTCTTTCTCCTTTTATTCTCACTTGCTCACTCTGTCTCATTCTGTCTCACCCTCTCATGTGCACATTTTCTCTCTCTCTCTCTCTCTCTCTCTCTCTCTCTTTCTCTCTCTCTCTCTCTCTCTCTCTCTCATCTCTCATCTCTCTCTCTGTTCCTGTCTCTCTCTCGCTTGCTGTTTGTCTCTCTCCTTTTATTTCTCACTCACTCATATACTCCTGTCTCATGTGCTCTCTCTCTCTCTCTCTCTCTCTCTCTCTCTCTCTCTCTCTCTCATCTCTCTCTCTGTTCCTGTCTCTCTCTCTTGCTTGCTGTTTGTCTCTCTCCTTTTATTTCTCACTCACTCATATACTCCTGTCTCATGTGCTCTCTCTCTCTCTCTCTCTCTCTCTCTCTCTCTCTCTCTCTCTCTCTCTGTTCCTGTCTCTCTCTCGCTTGCTGTTTGTCTCTCTCCTTTTATTTCTCACTCACTCGTATACTCCTGTCTCATGTGCTCTCCGTCTCTCTCTCCTTTTATTCTCACTTGCTCACTCTGTCTCATTCTCTGTCTCACTCTCTCATGAGCACATTTTCTCTCTCTTCCCTTACTTTTTACTTCTCTTATCTGTCTCACTCTCACTAATGTGCACTTTTTCTCTCTCCTCTTTCCCATCCACTCTCTCTCTCTTCTTATTCTCACTTCTACTCTCCTCTTTCTCTCTCTCTCTCTCTCTCTCTCTCTCTCTCTCTCTCTGTCTCTGTCTCGTGCTCTGTCTTGCTCTCATGCTCCTTCTCTCACTCCCCTTCACCTCTCATTGTCTTTCTCTTTTGATTCTCACTCTCATACTCTCCTCTCTCTCACTCTGTGCCTCACTCTCTGTCTCACATGCTCTTTCTCGTTTTCTCCTCCTCAGACTCGTTCTGTCTCATGCTGTTTCCTCTTATTTTTACCAATTCTCTTATTTTTACTCTCTCGCTCTCTTTTTCTCCGCCCCTTCACACCCTTTAGTTTGATGACACATACCTAAAGGCAGCTCTATGATGGACAGGTACACTCTTTCCAGGTCTGTGAGCATGAATGAAGAGAAAATGGGGGAAATATGTAGGCTCCCCTCCTCTCCTCCTCTCCTGCTCTCTTGCTCTCCTGCTCTCCTGCTCTTCTCTCTAGCTACACTGGTGGTGCTCTCTTGCAGTTGAGGGTGTGGGGTTTGCTTGTTTGTTCCCCCTCTGATCCCTCTGTGTTGTTTCCCAGAGCTGTAGAAAGTAGACAGTAAGCAGTATGTTTCTGCAGGCCTTACAGACCTGGCGGTGGAGTTCCGGTGTGGCAGTGTGTTGGGGGTGGTATTAACCCTGCATGGCGATGAGCTCGGTGCGGGATTATGCAGAGTACTCTGGAATGGGAATGAATTAAACTGTCCGTGAAGGGCAGAAGTGTGATTCAGGGTCAGCTTACTTTCAGCTGACCTGGATAACTCCCGTTTCCCCTCTCACTGCTTCATTCAGTTATCGGCAGTAAAGTGAGAAACGTGTGTGAGGAGTTATCCTGTGGAGGTGAGATAATGTGGCTAAGAGACTCGGGCTGCTTTCACACCTACCTACATATGATCCGGACCTTCAGACCTTTCAGTTTGGCCAGCAGAACAAAGCTTCAGCTTGCTCCAGACTTCCAGGCGTACGTTGTTTGGTCTGCACCTTCAGACTTTTCAGATTGGTTCGAACCAAAGGACCCAAATTTGTTCTGACCAGAAGAGATGGTCTCTGTTCACACCTGGTCACTTCATATGACCAGTATCTGGATTGTCTCCTGATGAGATTTTAGCCACATGCGTTTACAATGGGAAGTCTCAGTTTAGTCGGCCTGAAACCTGATGGCTGTGAGGGATGGGATATGCAAATTTGCTTATTGTGCAGCAATTATTACTGGTGTTTCTGTTGTACTGGGAAGGGTTTTGGTTGTTGGAGAGTCTTGGAGAGACGGTGTCTCGGATCAGACCACCTCCTGCAGTGGTTTAAGTGATGGGATTAGTGTCTGGGTGTGTTTACACTTGAATTTTTTTATGTGGTTTGGCCTCATCCCAATATAATCCTGATAGCCAAGGCTTAAGAAGTGTTTAGGTGTAAACAGGATCAAAATGAACCGTGATTCGGTTTGTTTGTGGTGTGAACGCAGTTTGTGAACGGATTGGACTTTCGGACCAATTACAGGAAGTTGAAGTATAGCCCATGTAGGTTAGTTCTTTAGTGTGCTCGTCAAACTGCAGTGAAACCAAAACTAACCGGATTGAATGTGTACAGTGTAACAAACACATTAATCTTAGTGTGTAGTGTATAGCCAACATTGAAACTCTCTCTCTCTCTCTCTCTCTCTCTCTCTCTCTGCTTAATCAGCAGCACTGTTAGACAAGGCTGAAATATCCTTTGTTTGATCCTCAGATGGTTCAAGTCTGCTCTCGTATCGTCTATCAAAGCGCTGTAAAATGTAAATTGGAGTGAATGCATTGCACACTCCCCCTTTAACCCATGGCATGTGAATCACAGAGCAGTAATGAGGCTTCTGTGTGGAATCAGAGTCCTGTTCTCCTCTGTTCTCCGATCAGATGCCCACAAACTGCCCCTTAACATCGAAAGAACACATTAATCTTGACATTTCACTCCTTGCAAGAGTGTCATCTGGATCACTCCTACTCTCTTTCTCCACCCTTGGCCTTCTCCACCTCTGCTTCTGTTTCATGACCGCGTGCAGATTGCTTAATGTGATTCCATACGGATAATAAACTGTGCAGCGCAGGCTCTCTGCCATGACACCCCCACCTCTCACCCTCTGCTCACTCTCGTCCTGTGTCTGTGTCTGTCTGTGTATGTGTGTGTGTGTGTGAAGGGGGGGTGCATATATGTGTGTGTGTGAAAGATGCCCTGCCAGGTGTTTGCTGGGCTCTCCTACTGAGAGTGCTAAACTGTGGCCCTCCCTCCTCTGCTTCTGTTCATTTCTCACCCACTGGGTGTCCCCCTGCTAGGCAGCAATAAGAGCCACCCCACTGTTCTGCTGCAGTGACCGTGAGTGAACAGGAGAGGCGCTCCGGCCTCTGGGAGCACCTGTGCACTGTGATGCTCCTTTCTCGCACGCACTTCTGCAGTCTGTAGCTACCTTTGTAAAGAGAGAGCTTGGTGGGTGATGAGGTGAGTGGTGTGGCTGTGGTTTGAGGATTTAGGGTGCGCTAAGTGCAAAACAGCTTAATGCAGCTTTCACCTACACTAGATGGACAAAAGTATTGGGACACCTGCTGATTCATTGTTTCTTCTGAAGCCAAGGGCATTAAAAAAGAGTTTATCCTGCTTTTGTTGGTTCTGTCCAGGACTGAAGGCTTTCTACTAGAGTTTGGAGGAGCATTAGCGTGAGGATTTGATTGCATTCAGTGAGAAGAGCCCCTCTGGCTCACACCTGACTTTATTCAAGGTACCCTGCAGATCTGCAGACGCCTGGTACTGACCTAGTGTCCTGGACAGGACCAACAAAAGCAGGATAAACTCTTTTTTAAGAGAAGAAACAATGAATCAGCAGGTGTCCCAATACTTTTGTCCATCTAGTGTAGGTGAAAGCTGCATTAAGCTGTTTTGCACTTAGCGCACCCTAAATCCTCAAACCACAGCCACACCACTCACCTCATCACCCACCAAGCTCTCTCTTTACAAAGGTAGCTACAGACACTACCGTAAACACTACCTGCACCTACACCAGCTGTGCTGCAATCATCCGAAGCAAACCCCAGTGTTTGTGTAGCGTACGTTGCCAGAGCGCTCCTCACATTGACCGAGAGATTTTTGTGCAATGGAAGTGATAGACAGTGGCATTTAGAGCCCTGTTCTTGTGCTCGCAAGCTCTGTTAGGATCAATAACATGATCAATAGTGTAGCGGTGGTCACATGCTAACCCTGATCAATCCCAGTTATAGCCCTCACCCGTCTTACCAGTTTACTTTAATTTTGCCTGATTGCACTGCAGTCTCTTTAAATAAGGAGCAGAGAGAGAGGAAGGGTGAGTGAGGCAGTGAGTAGTGGAGTGAGATGAGTTAGTGGGTAAAGTAGTGAGCAGGACAAGGAGGTAAGGGGATATTGAGAGATAGTGTGAGCAAAGGGAGTGAGTGAGTGAGGGGAGGTAGAGGAGAATTGGTGAGTGAGTGGGTGAAGGAGTACAGGGAGTGAGTAGGGGAGTGAGCGAGTGGGAAGTGTAAGGCAGTTGTAGCAGAGAGGGACACACTGCCAAAGTTTATGTGCATGTCAGCTTCTGCTCATGCTACTTTCATCAGCCAGATTGATCACAGTTCTGATGTGCATGAGTGTGTGTGTGTGTGTGTGTGTGTGTGTGTGTGTGTGTGTGCACTGTGTGACAGAATGGCAAGGGCATGACTCTCTTTTTGACTGTGAACTCTGTTACCTCGGCCAGAGAGCTCTTCTTTTCACTCTGTGAGCGAGATCAAAGGCACACGGCCTGCTGAAAGTGGAGGGCGAGCGCTGTGGAGTGTGCATGAGCGAGAGAGGATGTTGTCAGTCGGGTCGCTGCAATAGCCAGAGGCAGTCTGAGCTTCTGTTCAAAAGCGCGTGATTCTCTCCCTCTCTCACCCATTAACCCTGCGGAGGCCCTCTGAGACCAGCCAGACACTATGGTAGTGTAGCAGTGGTGCCGAGTTAAACACACACACACACACACACACACACACACACAGACAGAGCGCTTCAGTATTATGTCAGTATTACTCACTGCAGCGTCTGTAGTATGACTGGTATGAACACAGTAGTTTTCTTATCTGGAGTTGACATCATCTCATCATCTCTACTAACGCATAACAGAAGCAGCAGCTCCTGACTACACACATTGTTAAACCCAGTTCACGATATGTGTCCCAGAAATAATTGAAATATATGATATTATCATTTTAATAGCATTTTATGCCACTGATATACAGTCGGGTGTGTGTACTTTTACACCATTGCCATAAATACAGCTCGTGCTTTGAGCTCCTTCTCATGGACAGCTGTACACATGCATTTGTTGACAAACTGAGAGATTCAGAAGCGGCATCCTAAATGAGTAGCATGTGTCTCAGTTCTGGATCTGGTGAGGGGTCCCGTGCAGTAGCAGCCCAGGATTGGCAATGACTGACACCATCCTCCCTATCACAAGTCAATGGAGTGTCAAATTGACCTTGAAGCTATTTTAAGGTACACTTGCTACATAATGTTGCTTTAATTGGAATAGGGGGGAAAAAAGACCCCATGCTGTCAACAACTTAGGATTACACTAATTTCTGTTCAGTGTATCACATACTGTGCTCCAGTAAATTCAATTACACAGGGCTAATTATGCTCTTCAGTGAAACGTGCAGTTGGCCAGTGTTCTTTAAAGCAACGTTATGTAGCAGTTTGACCTTAAAATAACACCATCACTATCATTTTGATGGTACACTGGCTGTAACTGGGAGAACTGCATCTCTGTCATTGCCACTCTTGGCCAGAACGCTGCTACTGCTCTGTTTACAAGATCTCTTGCCAGAACTGGGTTAACACTGCTTCTTTCAATTCCACTTGTCAACAAATGTGTGTCTGGCTGCCCATAAAAGGGCACTATGACAGTGGTGTAAAAGGAAATGACACTTCTGGACTGTATTGGGAGCCCAGGAGCAAAAACACCAATTTAAATGTATTTAAATTTTAAGCTTTTAAGAATTGGTGTTTCTTGCTTCTTGGGAAGGAGGTGTATTGGTATTTCTTACAGTTGGGAAGTGTAATTTGTGCTTTGAGCCACCCCTAAAGTCTGTGCTTTACACATACATTTCTGGACAAGCTGAGAAATGAAAGCAATAGAAAGGGACAGAAGTATGTAGACTAAGGCTCTAGAGTAATATGTTGTCCTGCTTGCTTCACCGAAGTTACACAGTGCAGAAACCGACAGCCCAGAGTAGCAATGATAGATATTCAGTGGAGCTCAACATTATGATTATGAGGCCGTTTTTAAAGGTAGAAATACTATATAATGTATTTCTACCTAATACTTCATAAAGTGCTGATGATTTCCATGATGTGTTCTGATGAAAAGCGTACTGTGAGACAATTTATGACAGTAATGATAAAATAGCACTGACTTTTCCAGCCCTGCTTCATATATGTGCTTATATGGTGTTTTGGAAGTTCTGGTGGAGCCTTGAGCAGAAACATAGAGGAGGTTACCATAGAGCCATTGAATGCCAACAGCACACCAGTGTTGAGGCAGGCCTTACTGGACTGAATCCCAGACTGATTTGGGGATTCATTGGGGTTAATTCAGTGATGACTGAGTTAGGAGCATTGTTTTCTGCTCAGGCCAGAGTTAATGACCTTCGATCTGTCTGACGTGGGAAGTAAATGGCTTTCCAAATCAAATTGTGCAAATGATTTTCTACTAAGCTGAGCTTTTTCCGTTGTCCCACACTTCTGCAACGATCGAGAAGGAATCAAACCAGTGTACATCCTCCAACTCCTATGGCTCAGCTCCAGCAGGTCCAGCAGAATACGCTCTCTCAGAGTGGGCGCATGCCCATGACTGCCTGGACGAGTTGGCACTAGGGCTCTGTGTTGGCAGGAACCAGGTAATACGATATGTATCATGATACAGGGGTTAGGATTGTGATAAGTTGTGATATTGAATGCTAGACGTTCTGTATATATTATGATTATTCTTTTTTATCAGCAAATTGAAGGACAATGGCCTTAGTAGGTCTGGGCAAAATGCATCAGTGGCAACAGATTCTTCAAAACTACTATTTAAATATGCTTCCATACTGAGTTCAGTGATGTATATTCAAAATCTGCAGCACTCCATCCAATTAACCCGACTAATTATCCTCTCTCTAATGAAATGTACGGTTGGTCAGTGTGACAGTATCCACTGACTTATTGATAATAAAATGTCTCACGATTTTCATAAAATATTGTCATATTGCCCACCCCTATGTCACACACCATCATATGCATGAAATCGGAGTAAACGAAACGTTTTTATCTTATCAGAACAGTGGGATCTAAACACTGAGAACAACACTGCCCTCTAATGGTCTGGAGTTTAATTAACACAGCACAAAATGAACCACTGTCTGGCACTAATCTTTACATGTAATCTGCTCATTAAAAATCAATCAGTACAGTATATTTTCTTACACCCCTAGTTGTCTCACTGACTCTTCCTGTGCCCTCCTGTGCTGGCCTTTGGCCTCCACTACTAATGGAGAGACAGCTCAGCATCCAAACGCTCTGGCTTGTCTGTTTCCTGTGTCATCCAGAGACAGCTCTGTCTGCATACAGCCTTTAAACGCAGGCGGGAGTGTGTCAGACTGTACGCTTCAAATTTCAGAGCTCTACCTGTGTGGGTTTAGTTTTACTGCAGTGAGGACTGCTTCACCCATGAGTCTGCAGCAAGCGTATGCTGCTAGGTGAGGAGGAAAGGGGTTTGTTTTACATTGTTATGCAGTTCTGCTGTCTGTTTGGCTCGGAGATGTAGAGGCATTATTAATGTTGAAGCCCACGCACTCTGCTCACAGCACCTTCCTCTCTCCAGAGTGCTGGAGTGCTCTTCTTGCCTGTTTGGACCTCACATGAAGAGCCTGTTTTTTCTGCTTTCTTACTGTATTTCTGTTTCTGTCTTGTTGTTTTTTTTTCTCGGCCTGTTTTTCCTCTGGATCTCCTCTGTCTCTCTCTCTCTCTTTGCCTCTTTGTGACTTTATTTTCTTTTTTTTCTTCTTCTGTTTTTTTTATGGTTCTTCTGTTGCTTGCTCGCTTTCATTTGTACATACGCACGTGTCCACAAACACGGACAAGAATGTGCTTACTTTGACCATTCTCCCTTATACGGCCTCTGCTCTAGCTGTGGCACACACTCCCACTGTTCCATCGCTAATGGTCTTTTCACACATAAGCCCTGGGTGGCTTTTATATCAAGCGGACACTGCACGACTTTAAAGATCTCCGAATCATAATACTGCTCACACTACACTCTTAAAACTAAGGGTGCTTCAAATGGTTCTTGGAGCAGTGCCGCAGAAGAGCCACTTTTGGTTCCATTAAGAAGCTTGTTTGTAAAATCGGTAAAATAGGAGAGCGTGTAGAATCGAAGAAGTCGAAGTCTGAAGTTTCACTTGATGGAACATCTCAATAGACACCTTCTGTCCTTCGCATTTAACCCATCTGTGGTAGTGAACACACACACACACACACACACACACACACACACACTAGTGAACTAGGGGCAGTGAGCACACACACACACACCCAGAGCAGTGGGCAGCCAACTCCAGCGCCCGGAGAGCAGAGAGGGTAAGGGCCTTGCTCAAGAGCCCAACAGGGGCAGCTTGCCAAGCCCTGGTATCGAATCTACAACCCTGTCATCAATAGCCTGGAGCTCTAACCGCTGAGCCACCACTGCCCCTATGTCTGTTATGTGTCACGTGACACTGTGCCTTCCGGTCTGCAACACAGATGCAACTGGAAGGACATCACTCCAACACCGAGCCACCTGAGCAATTCGAGCAGCTTATATAATCGCTCATTAATCATAGTCGAGGTAAAATGTTCAATTGGTTGTGATCCTGATTTAAGGTCATATCGCTCAGCACTACTGTGAGATCTCGCAGACTGGGGAAAATCAGGTTACTGATTAGGTTACTGCTTCTGACCACACTTGAGCCATTTAATAATTTTCCTGGATATTGTACTGGGTCTCCTTTTCATTCAATTACTAGTCAGATTACCAGTACATACCCAGCAGAAGTATGCTTATTTGTGTTAGAGATCTTTTTTCTTCTAAATATCCTTACTGTCCACTGAATGAAGCCATTCTGAGTGTTTTAGCACAGCTAAAATGTGCTGGCCGTTACTCTGCTCTGCTGTCTGGAACGAAAGAAAACCAGAACAAGCCGAACACGACCCTGTCTGAAATCTTCTAGAAGAGAATGCAGGCCAAATATGAGAGCGGCTAAAAATAAGAGGCCACAAACCAGTTAAAAAGCTCTGAGGGAATACAGGCTGTTATTTTGTACAGGAGGAAACTACCTATAAACTGCTGATGAAATGCTTTATTAAAGTGGTTGAAATCTGCCTTTAGAGATTTTAGGGGGGAGAAAATCCTTTCAAACCCAGTTTAGCTGCCGAGGACCCTGAAGCTATGGCTGCCTGATGGCCTTTCCACTCACAATTAGGATCCAGCAGACACCCCAGGACTCATCAGAGAAGGCTGTGAAATCTGGGCAGGCCTAAATCAAAGGCTAGTGCAGCTCAGCTAACTGTTTTTATTAGAGCAGAATAATGGCCCGGCTTCACTGGCGTTACTCAGCACTTTGATGTAAAAGCAGAGCTCGTTTTGTTTTGGCTCACGCCAGGCAGACACAGGGGAGAGCGAGTAATGAGATTTCTTCAGCCAGAGGCGACGGAAAGCTTTCAGGTACAGCAAAGTTTTTCTCCAGCCTGCTTCAAATGCAAGCTCCCTTCCAATCCCCTCTTTAGTGTCCTCGTACCCGGACTCTTGATGCCCAACTGAAATAGAGGCTTAGACCAGTCCTGCTCCTGATAGGTTTGCGAGAGCAACGTTCCTGTGTTGCATGAACTGCAGTGCTGCTTTCGAGCAGCGCATCACCGTCATCCTCCCTGACTGGCGTATATGTCTGTGGGGTTGAGAAGTGTTGCCAATAGAATATGACCCTGATATATGCCTGACTGGCGTATATGTCTGTGGGGTTGTAAGCATAACTGTCCTTGATGCACTACACTGTGGATACACTACAATGTCCAAATATTTGTGGACACCCTTTCTAGTAAATGCATTCGGCTACCATAAATTGCACCCATTGTTGATACCAATGTGCTTTTGGGATGAGTTGGGGATGAGATGAGGTGAAGTAGTGATGATGCTGAATGCAATCAAGTCCTCACAGCAATTGTTCTCCAAAATCTAGTAGAAAGCCTTCCTCCCTGAGCAGTAAGAGACAGTTACTCCAACAAAAGCAGGATCAACTTATTATTGTTGTTGTTGTTATTGTTATTATTACACTTCATTTCAGAAGAAACAATGAACAAGCAGGTGTCCCATTACTTTTGTCCATGTTGCATATGTGTGTTTGAGAGTCAGCCTGTCATTAATACAAACTCCCTGTCAAAATAATTCATTATGCTGATCTATGGTGGTTGCCAGATCACCGCTGCTAATGCTACATAAGCTGTAGGCTCCTCCTGGGAAGAGGCCAGGGCTGCAGACCCTGCCTGCCCGCTGAAGGTCAACACTGGATGGGGTTGGAAAGGCGCTGAGCTCTCCTGTGTGGAGAAGGTAGGTGCCTGGCTGGAGCCGGAGCAGGACCGGTCACGTGCACTGCGCCTGCATACCTCCCTCACAGCTGTGGTCCTCGCCTTGCTCCTGCCAATGCTAACGTCAGGGCTCCAGCAGTGATGATGGTGTTTTTATGAAATGGCGTTTAATTGGACGTGTGAAGATGTTATGCTTCAGCATGCATGGCGTTCATCCAGGCTGGAGGCAATGTTGTGCAGGGCGCCAAGATTCAGACATGTCGATCCTTGCAGGCTGTAGTAGGTGACCCTGTAGATTTGTGTGTGTGTGTGTGTGGGGGGGGGGTTGTCTATTGGCACCGTGTTTAATGCAAGGTGTGGGCTAGAGGGGTGTACAGAGTTTAACCCTTTTGTTGGAGGAACTGTCTCTACTGTCCAGGGTAGATTGTCTATTTCATTTTGGAAGAGCATTGCTGTGAGGATTTGATTGCACTCGCTGAGAACCATCCCCCTCATCCCAAAAGTATTGATGGAGCGCCATCCATCATTTCAGAGAACACAGTGCTCCACACCTGGCATTAGACATGGTGCCAATAGGTTCATGTTTATCCACTACAAGGAGTCCTATTTCGTTGGCAGTACTTCTCCACAATAGATAGACAAGCTGTGTGCTGCATTTGCACATCTGTGTCAGCAATGGGTGTGTGTCATAAGAATGATAAGAATTATAAGAATAATTCATTAGAGGGGTTGTCCACAAACATTTGGACAAAGTCTGTCTGATGCCCCAGCCCCAATTTGAGCTGGTCTGAAGGCTCTGTGTTGAGAAAAAAAACCTCCACATCAAAAGATGTTCCCAGGGAGAAACCTTGAGGGGACCCAGACTTCAAATCTGGACCCCATTGTCTTTTGGACCACACTGTAGAGACAGAGAGTAGACTTGGCTTCAGGGTTAAAAACTGTGCCCGTAATTATTATTACAGTGATTTATTAATAAGAATAAACGTTAAAGATCTGCATTTTTATCTGAATCAAACCATAAAGGATACCTGAGTGTGTGTGTGAGCTGGGGGCTCTCTCACATCAGTCCCTTCATCCCTAATTATGTCTACCATCTACCCAGCTGGCTTGACAAGAACCATTAAAGCCTGACTATCTCCTTTGAGTGTTTCTGTCGATTAGGACTCGTATAACAGAGCAGTTCTACCAGCTAGTAGAATATAATGACAAATTACAGTATTCATTTTTCCCCCTTTGCGCTCAGGTCCTCAGCTGCCCTTGAAAGGGATGGCCCCGGTGTATCTGCATCATAGATACCCTCCCTGTTTCTCTGTCTATCCCTCCCTCTTTGTGCTGTTTGCTCCCACAAAGCAGTCCAGCACTCTGTAGATGTGTGCTTCCTCCCATTATCTCTGCTGGGGCTTCTGCTGCTGCATTAATGGCTAATCTCTCCAAATGTCACTCACTGCAGGCCTAACATCATTTGAATGGAAATAGCAGTCCTGCCGAGAGTGCTTTGGTTTGTCTCCTTTTTTGGGGGGGATAGGGAAAGGAATCATCCTTATCACTCTTTTTCCTAAAGCCCCTCCTCTTCCACCTTTTTCTGTATATATATAACAGAGCACCAGACACATGCATGCACACATACACACACACACACACACTATACTGGGACACTCATTCATTGGTTCTTCCAAAATCAGGGAAGGATATTAAAAAAAGTTTATCCAGCTTTTGTGGGAGTAACTGTCTCTACTCCCCAGGGAAGAAGGCATTGTACTAGATTTTGGAGCATTGCTGTAAGGATTCGACTGCATTCAGCGGTGAAAGCATTAGTGATGTCAGGATGTTGAATGATCACCGACACACCTCATCTCAAATGTACTGGATAGAGCACCATCCGTCATTCTAGGCAACACAGTTCTTCCATTGCTCCACAGCTCAATGCTGGGGTCTTTACACCCCTCTAGCCCATGCCTGGCATTAGCTGGCATGGTGCCAATATGTTTATCTGCTCCAGAGAGTCCTATTGTATTAGTAGTACTTCTCTACAGGTACTAGACAAGCTGTGTGTGTGTGTGTGTGTGTGTGTGTGTGTGTGTGTGTGTGTGTGTGTGTGTGTGCATTTGTACATCTGGGTCAGCAATGGGTGCCACTTAAAGTAGCTGAATGCGTTCATTAGAAGGGATGTCCACAAACATTTGGACACTTTTACTTGTAAAATCTCACACACACACACACACACTCATACACACATATACTCACTCTCACGCTTGAATGCGTGTTTCCTCTCCTCAAAAAACCCTAGTAACCCCTCACGCCTTGAGCGTCTCTAGCGATTTGTAGGTGACACCAAAATATGCAAAGTCAACCCAAACAGAGTCGGTGTTTTCCAGCGTCAGGGCTGCTCTCGACTTATGCATTTTGGCTCGCCTGGAGGTTTGTTTTCTCTCTGCCACTAATTACAGTTCGATTAGAAAAGCAGCCTTTTCACACCTCTCAGCTAAAAGCTTCTCAGGACTGCCGAGAGAAGAGAGTCAAGACCATTGTTCTTTACAATGTCCAGCACAATGGCTGATAGATTCCACCTCCTTGTTCAGGTCTTCTTGCGCAGGTCATTTGCTGTTGTCTTACACAAAGTGTCTAAATATTTGTGGACACCCCATCTAATGAATGTGTTCAGCGACTTCAGGTTAGAAAGACACACACAGTTTCTGTAGCATTGCCAATAGAATAGGACTCTTTCTCTGGATTTTACTCCAACAAAAGCAGAATGAATCCTTTTTTGAAGAAGCAATGAATGAGCAGGCGTCCCAATACTTTTGTCAGATGTCAGATAAACCATGTTGGCTACACATTTACTGCATCCTTTCATTAACTCATCAGCCCATGAGCCCCTTCTCAGTCAGCGCCACTGCTCATGCCTTTTCATGTTCAAAGACAATTGGATGGAGTCAGGGTCGGTGTGTTGGCGGTGTGTTTTTTTGCGAATCGCGGCATCGCGCAGTGGGACAGTCAATCGCAAATGTCTGTCTTTGGGCCGAAATCCAACACAAATGAATGTTTACAGCTCCCCAATCATCAGACTCATGATTTGCCCAATTGGGTCTAATCTGGTGTGAATGGGCTCTGGTCCTCGTGGGAACTGATCAGCCAGGCTGCGGTGGCTGGTTGTAAATTGCAATGCTAATGGTGAGGCTTTAGGCAGCCTGCGTCCCTGCTCAAGGCAGATTTAATGGAGATATTCAGCGTGTGATCATTTATCAGACACTGACAGGCTGAGTACCCCCCCACCCACACCTCACATCATACAGATGAGAGAATCCTGTGAAGCCCCCGCCCCCCTCCCAAACATCTCTTACAGGAAGTGGGCCGTGACGGTGAAATCTGTTCAGAGCAGACCCACCCAATCACGCACAATATGCTGCAAATTTAGCCTCCTTGTACACACCCGAGAGAATCAGCCTCAGACAGCATGTCTTCCAGATAACTCTGAATCCCCCCCAACACACACACACACACACACACCAGCCCGGCGTGTTATTTGTTTGCTTGTTTGGGCCAAGCTCTCACTTCCCCTTTCGTACATCACTCATCTATCCGACAGCTGCTGGGGCTGAAAGAGAGAGCGCCTCAGCAGAATGTTGGATCACGTCTTGTTGACACTAGTATCAGCTAACAGAGAACATTATAAGAATGTTAGCAACGTTTTTAAAAGGTTCCAGGTAGGTTGGCCCGGGATATTACAGAAATAACGTTCCAGGAACGTTCTGGAAATGTTTGACGTGATGATGGTTTGCATTACAGTGTTGTTAGAACGTTTGTGGAACGTTTTCTAGACGTCTTGCAGAACATGCAATTAGTAAACTGCCAGCCACACTCCACCGCACTAGCTAACAGATGCCTGTCCCGTCCAACATCGCTTTAAAAAAAGTGATGAGGGGAGAGAGCGCCATCTACCCACCTGGAGAGAGCACAGCCAGTCCTATCAAACCATCAGAAACTATCAGAAAATCACACAAAATTGGCAGACAGGTTGAGAGGGTTAAGCGAGGGAAAAAAACATCAGACTGCTCGATATCCTCAGGGTTGAAGTATTGTTACTGGTAATGAAAAAGTGCTATTGTGACACCTCTAGTTCTGGAAACCTTTAGAAGTAACAAAACTTCAGAGTGGCTCAGCGATCTAATGTGCTACAACTATGGCCTGGGGTCAAGTGGCGAGTTCGAATCCCGACCCAAGCCGCTTTGCCATCAGCAGCCGGAATCTGAGAGAGCACAGCTGGCTATGAGGGAAAGGCGCTCTCTCCCTTCATCACTCTTGAACAGACGTCTCTTAGCTGGTGTGGCGGAGCTGGGGACTACGGCCGTGTCTGGCTTCGAATGTATCAGAGTAGACATGTGTTAAGGCCTTACCCTCCTAGTATTGGGAGCATTGTGCTAGTGCTAGGTGGAGCTACGAACGGGTGGGCTCTTAGGCCAAAATGCTGTAAGGAACTTTCCTCATCATTTAAAAAGTCTGTGACACAGAGGTCACCATAAGCTCTGATAGACTAAATGAAAACATTCTGAGATCCTCCAAAAAAGGTGGAGGTGGTTAAATACGTTCTAGTAAGGCAGCCAGATGAAGCTGTGTGAAGGTAATGGAGACATCCTGGCGCGTGTCCTTCCCGCCATCCGCTAAACCAACATTGGGTCCTGCATGTCCCCAGTTTGACCCAGCCTGACCTGAGTAAAATTCACATTTGGTTCCTTTTGCAGTCGTCCCTCGAGGCGTGAGGCTTTCCATCCCCCTTTTCCTCTCTTTCTCGCCCTTTCCCTCCTTTCCAGGAACTGCTGATTTAATGAAGGCCTCTGTGGTCAAAATTACTGTCTGAAACAGGAGCCCCTGCCTCCCTTTCTGCACACACTCATTCACACTTGCACACACTTTATGTTGGTCATGGTCGGTGTAATATTTGTGTTTCTGCTGCTGTTCTCAGTGATCTTCTTTACAGTTCTGTAAAATAAAATAATAATAATAAAAAAAAAAAAAACCTTTCGGGATCTGTCTATGACCAGAGGCCAGTCTGCACCCCCCCCCCCCACTCTGCCTCGGCTCCTCCTCTCCCTCACCTTCACCCCTAATCCCAGGCTTCCTCTTGCACAGCGAGTTCTTTAAAACCGAAGCCACAGGAGCTTCATTTACGGACGGCTGCCGCTCTGACTGCACACAGCTGATGAGAACAGCTTGTGGAGCAGCTCATTAAAGGAAGAAGCAGTCTTCTTCCCTTCAGGTCATTTCTTAGTTTTTATCTCTATCTCTCTCTCTCGCTCTCTCTCGCGCGCGCACTCTCTCTCTCTGCCTTTTGTGTGTTTGTGTTTCGCACTTTTTCTCTCCACATTATCACAGCACATGGTCTTTTTTTTCCCCTAAAATGCATGGTTTCCTCCGCAGATCACGAGCTGATGCAATAAAACGAGTTACGCACAATCCAATAAACCATGCTTGTTTAGAGCTTTAGCCTTGTGTTGTTCTAAAGCCCCGGTCACACTGGGTATTTGGGCGTGGCTGCAGGCGGGGCGGTAAATGTAGACAGGTGTAAGCCATCCTCAAAATGACTAAAAACCCCAGAAGACAAGATAATTACCATCTAATCTCCTCTCGCTTGTGTTGTATTAGGCAGCATGGTGCCAATAGAGAGTCCTATTCTATTGGCAGTACTTCTCTACAGGAACTAGACAAGCTGCGTATGTGTGCATTTGCACATCAGTGTCAGCAATGGATGCAGCTTAAAGTAGCTGATTGCACTTATAAGAAAGGGATGTCCACAAACATTTGGACGTGTAGTGTATTTTATTGATGTGTAGGACACTACATTTTCTGTGGCTGTGAGGCGCTGCTGGTATATATGCATGTTCATTATTAATGAATGAGATATGGAATTATTTAAAGCGTTTCCCATATATGCAGACCTTCTGTGTTCAGGACTTGCAGCCTGACTTATATATCTTGCAGCCTGACTTCCTTTCTATATAGCCATTAATTAACTCTCCACCAGAATAACACTGGACTGTCTATCTGATACCGGCTCTGAAACCAGTGAGCCTCAGATTTGGAAAAACATCAAAGGATCTTTTGCATTTTACCAAAAAAATTTGCATTTAGTAGTTGGTGCTGAACAGTGCGTCCAGTAAGCACGTGTGTAAAGCCAACTGATATATTCAGAGGCGTTAATGCGCTCATTGTTTGTATCTAGTCATGTATGAAAGTCATGGAAAATGTTGTCCTAAAAAGAGTAGGAACCCTGAGACTAGGCTTCAGTTCCTGGCCTGGACAAGGACACCTCCCTACACCAGTTAGGGTCTGTTTACACCCATCATTACCATGCGGTTTATATCTGGATAGTATCTGGATCTACTTAGACCAGATTCTGTTTACACTTGTCATCAAAATGCACTCCACTGTGAAAAGCACGCCAACATGTACATGACTTCAGTTTGGGCAGTGGTGGCTCAGTGGTTAGGGTTCGGGGCTATTGATGACAGGGTTGTGGGTTCGACACCTGGGCTTGGCAAGGTGCCACTGTTGGGCCCTTGAGCAAAGCCCTTCACCCTCTCTGCTCCCTGGGCGCTGGAGTTGGCTGCCCACCGCTCTGGGGGTGTGTGTTCACAAGTTCACTGCCCCTAGTTCACGAGTGTGTGTGTGTGTGTGTATGTGTGGACACATTTCTCTGTACATTGCACAGTGACAGATACTTTCACCTTTACCTTTTACTTCCTGTAAATGACCGTTTCTCATTAAAACTATCCAGCTCTGGGAGACTGGGAACAGTTTAGAGGAAGGGCGGCGGTTCTTCAACGCTGAAGGGTTCTTGCATTCCCGTAACAGCAGAAAATGTGACTGATTATTTAAACTGCAACTCATCTACCAGTAAATATGCTTGAGCACTCGTATTAATATGCTTGTATTAACATCATTTTCGACAGACATATTAGTGCTTGCCTGGCAGAATCCGATCACCGAAATTGTTGAGCTCAGTGTCTGATCACCTCTGATTTAAGTGATCTGATTGTAATACAATCACAATGTGTCTTGGGGCTTTTACACCTGGCTTTTCATGTGTGTAAACAGGCGCTGAGAGTTTTTTTGTAACAAGATGCAAAATGCTAAAACCTTGTATCTTCTTTTTTTTATTTTATTATTTTTATTTACATAATTTGACTCTGACTGTTGTTGTTTTTTTCGCTCCAAAATGGCTTGGAAAAAACATTTCAATGGAATTCAGTGGAATGTAAAAGTATAATTTTGGAGATACAAGCTTTTTCTGTGACCGCTACAAAATGTAAGTCGCTCTGGATAAGAGTCAGATCTGTAAATGAATGTAAATGTTAATATTAGGTGCTGTGTTTATGCACGTCTTTATATTCCAAATATCCAATGTCCAATATATGCAAAAAAAAAACCCTTCTACTGATGATGTTGTCATGGTGCTGAAGTCAGTACTGGCTTCTAGAAACAGCGTATCAGCCTCCGGAAATATTTCCATTGAATTGTTTCATTTCGCGAGCGCTCTTCTTTGATCCCCCTTAGCCGGCGCTGTCGTGCTGTTTGGGTAATGCTGTAATTATGGGCGCTGTGCGGAGGGCTAATGAGGTTCTCAGTGCGCGGAGAGGCCGAGCAGATGCATTTACCTGCAGTACATGCCCATTTGACGGAGTGTATTAATTACCACCAGGCCAAAGTATCATCGGCCTCTATTATGTGCTCCTGGCTGTAGAGGTCCTGCTGGGTGGAGAGCTGAACCTCATTACCATTAACCATTACTGCCAAAGTGTAGAGATAAGAGTTTTTCTTTGAGGATTGAGCGACATGCTTTATTCAAAGCCCTGAACGAGTCGTGTCTCAGATGGCGAGTGTTATGCTCTGTTTTTGAGCATTTAAATATATTCAGTGTATTTCTATAAAAAAAAAGGTTCTGGGGCACGTCGGCATGTTTACGCTTCCTACAGGCAGATTGTTTCGGAGATGCTGCTGGAGCTCATTTACTCTCACAGGCTTTTTTTGTTTTGGACAACAATCCAGAGCCTGTGGAAGTCATTATATCTGACCTGTCATCTCCAGTAGTCACTCAGTATCCGGCTGTTTTGACACCCAGTCCCCGCAGACACCCTTTAACGGGTGTCTACTCCCCTCTAACCTGACACGTTGACACCTTTCTGCTGCAGTGCCTGGGACGTTCTCCCTATCGCCCAATTTTTGCCACAGCTCCTCCTTCTCTCCCCAGACGACCCCCACCATCCTCTCAGTGCTCTGTCTGACACCCTGAAATCCCTCCTCAGACATGCCGAAGGGCCTCGGGGATGTCATCCTGAGTCAACAGCTCTTTAAAAAAAAAAACAACCCAAAAAAACCCATCCCTGTCATCTTCATCTTCATTTTTCCCCTTTGTCTGTTTATTCACATGTAATTTCTTTCATTCTTATTCTCTACTTCTGTTTCATGTTTGATCACTTCATTTGGTGATGTGGTTTTGTTGTGTTGCGCTTTGAAGGATCCTTTTATCTTTCAAATCAAGCTGAAATCAAAGCGTAGATTCAGACGTTTCCGGTCATGTTAAGCATGATTAATCATACGTCATTGAAAGGACAGAATTCTTACTTTTATCATAATCTTCCAGCTATATGTAATAACAACTGTCCTTTGATTTTGTTTTGATTATGTAAATATTAATCAATAATACTACGTTTTAGCTCCCCCTTCCAACATCCCCACCTGTAAACATTTTTGGCTATTGGAGAACATAGTTTTGTGAGTCTTGCCCATGGATTCTTATTGGTATAGCATTTGGCAAATGTACACAAGTCCAAATGTTTGTGGACACCCTTTCTAATAAATGCATTCAGCACCCATTGCTGACACAGATGCGCCAAAGCGCCCAAACACACATACAGCTTGTCCAGTCCCTGTCGAGAAGTACTGCCAATAGAATAGGACTGGGCTAGAGGGGTATAAAGCCCTCTAGCATTGAGGTGTGGAGCAGTGGAAGAACTGTGTTCTCTGGAATGATGGTGGATCTCCATCCAATACTTTTGGGTTGAGTTGGGGAGCTGGACATGAGGTGGGCTGGTAATCGGCCAACATCCTGACCTCACTAACGCTATTGTCGCTGAATGCAATCAAATCCTCATAGCAATGCTCCTTCAAAATCTACTAGAAAGCCTAGAGACAGTTACTCCAACAAAAGCCAGGTAAACTCTCTTTAATTTCAGAAAAAACAAGAAATAAGCAGGTGTCCCAAAACTTTTGTCCATATAGTCTAGCCTCAAGAGCCTTGGTCATGGATTCTTTCATTGTTTGAAGTATATGACCACGTTTAGTCCCCTGCAAGTGCTCCTCCTCCTCAGCCTTCTTATCTGGCAGGCATCCCTGAAACACTCTGGTGCTTACATTGCCCCCTCTGCTCCTAACAGCTGGCGGTACCCACAAATCTCTGGCAGTGGGCACTAGAGCCTTAGGTGCTGCTGCTCAAGAGAAAGGGAGGGAGGGAGATGAAGCCAGTGGAGAGACGCAGGAGGCAAGACAAGAGGCAGGAGTCCTGTCAGCCAAAATCGCAGCTAAAGCCCACAGGGAGAGCAGAGTGACGGGCGAGACAGAGCCCTCCCGGTGGTGGCTTCTGTGTCACTGTCTTTCTCTGTCTCTCTCTTTCTCTCTCAGCCTAGAAAACCTGGCAGGAGGAAAAACACCATAGGTTAGCACTCTAGCCAGCTGTGTACAGCTGTGCAAGCTGTTGCTTTGCGTGTTGCTTTGTCATGCCAGCAGAGCAGAACCCTAGTTAGCTATTCAGATCTGCACTACAGCATGCAGTGCTTTCATATCCAGGCAGTACTGAAGCTATGGGCCTGCATTTTACATGCATTTGTACGTCTTGGGTGTTTTCCGTCTGCCCCAACTCGCTCCTCATCCTGTATCCCATGACTGTGCTGTGCTGCGCTGTTCTCGGTACGTGTTATATGAGTGTGCCTGTGTCGGATCAAATCACGCCAGGCTTTGAGTTTGAGTTGTGTTGCCGCTCTTGCGGAGTTTGGCATGCTGGATCGGAGCGTAACCTTTTATGTGCTGCGATGCCGTGTTTATTAAGCCCATAATTTAAATGCTGATTGGATTAGACACCCAGGATCACACAGACCGGGGCAGTGGGAGAGTAAATGAGGGAAAATGGGGAAAGAGGAGAAGGAGCAGGAGGAAGAGGAAGAAGAGAAGGGGATTGGGGAGCAATTGTAATATCCTCTTGTGGACTAATCACCCGTGGCTGTGCGGTGCAGAACGGACGGCCAGTTTGTTTCCTCTAAGAAAGAAAGCCATTGTTGTCGTCGCAGTTATCAAGCGGAAATCGATGGCAACGTCTAATTCGATGCGTAGAGCGAAGGCCCGTTGTGAATCGATTGCTGTGTGGTTGCACAGATGTGTGAAAGCTTTAGCTAGTGCTAGGTATCGTCTGTGTGTGTATGTCTGTGTGTGTGTGTGTAACCAGGCATAGCAGGCAGGCACTTTCAGGACCTCCACGGAGACTAATAAAACATTGTGTACATCGCACTAAACTGCTTTACAGCCTCACGTTTTGTCACGCTTACCAGTTGCCCCACAAATTTTATGCCTCTGAGATGTTTCCGTATATCTGTCATGATAACAGAATTATTGAAATGAAAATTGAGGTGTCCCCTCTGTTCTTTGAGCTGTAGCTGTGCTCCTGTATGATGCAGTGGCTCTGTAACACCTGCTGCAAAGCACAGGGAGAAACGGCTGCTGTTTTTAGAGCTGCTCTGCGCTGGGGGGGCTTTCTCACCAGCTCCTGCAGCAGGCCAGCAGGATGGATTTTACAACCCGGCTGATCCAGTCCCACAGCTCATATGAATGGCCTGAAGTAAATAGTATCCTGGACTACCTCAAAGCTAGGGGAGAACCCTGAAGAGAGCAGCAGGGAGAATCTCTGAGCCAGAAGGGAGCTGGAAATAGAAATTAGGTTGGCTTGATTATGCGCTATAAAAACGTTTTAAAATCAGCAATTAAAGTTTACTTTCTTATTGCATCAACAATAATTAGTTGGCAGTTTGCCTGATGATAATGCATAGTTTGAGTGATCCTACCTTCTCGCAGCAGGAAGAAACTGAGCCTTATGAGCCTTATGCGTATCTTCAAGATTCTTAATCTTCCCTTTTTTACTCCAATTACAAATGCTGGCATCTTGAAAGTCCTTGATATAGTGTGTATGTGTGTATATATATATATATATATATATATATATATATATATATATATATATATATATATATATATATATATATATATATATATATATATCGTTTTTTACAGTTGATTATTCAGCGAAAATGATTCCTGCTGTAAAATGGAAAGGGTTGTGTATCATCAATGTCATGCAAAACCATTTTCTCCAAAACAGCAATTTTACAGGAAAAGCTCAATGGAAGTCAATGTAATGTAATGTACCCCAAGTCAATATGAAGCATTTCAATTGGTCCATTCACCGCTGTCTGTGGTGCTCTCTCTGGGTGCTCTAAAGCCTGAGTAGACTGATAAATCACTGTGCTGATCAGTCATTTCTCTCAGCGGTACTGAACTCTTTTGAGGGATTATGGAACTGCAGTCCATCAGTACTAAGCTCACCGCTTCACTGTGAGATGTAGCATCATAAACTGAAAATCACACAATTACTGCCTACAGTCTGCAGCCGGAAAAAGCTGTGAACTGAAGCAGGTGATGAGAGGCAGCATTTCGAAACTTCATTTAAAAGATAAGTGAAATTTTATGAAGCATGTTGTTTACAAATGAATTACACTAAATAAATTGCCTACCAGTAAGAGTGAACAGCAGAGAGATTACCCCCCCCCCCCACTATGTGCTTTATGAAGATGTTTTCTTAATGTACCCTGAATATTTCTCAGCTGCTGTGAGCTCCCTGGATTTGAGCATTGATCCAGAAAAAGATATTTGGAAAAGGTTCCGCTCAATTGTGTATGCATGTTTTTTTTGCCAATGCTCTTTGAGTCTACGCAAACTTAATGACTTCAACCTTGACCTGTGATATTAGCAGTGGAGCATGAGCCCAGTTCGAACCAGTGGTGGTGTTTACCTGCTGTCTCTGCATGTGTTTGCTGTGGCTTCTATTGTTGACAAGGGATTAACAGATAAGTGAGCAGTTAATGAAGCTTCATTAGCACACTAATCACCACAGTTCATGAGCTTGCATAGAGCCCAGTCTCATGTGACTGGCTGCGCGTATGTGTGTGCATGCATATTGTTTAATAGGGCTGCACAATGAATTGTATATTAATTGGAATCATGATTTTGGCCTCTTCTATTAGTGTGTGCTATAAGGCTGCAATTATCTAATGCATTTTTATTGAGCAGAGAACTCCCTCTGCAACAAAGTCAGATGTTCCTAGTTATAAACAGCAGTGCTCCATAAATGAGAGGCCTAGATTGGAGAGGTTTGAGTCATTGGATATTTAGTCTCAAAGAATCACAGCAGAACTGAGTAATGCATGTATAAATAGCGTCTGAATGAAAATACAATGAAAGTATTGTGATAAAAGTCTTGACTGAAGATTCGTAAAAAAAAGGTTGTTTACATCAAATTTAAAGCAGCAATGCTTAATTTTTTGTCATTCAATTGAAAGCGGTAGTCTTTCTGATTGGGGAGGGTCACAAATATTGGAATAAATGGTATCAGTGTGCTTTGCGACTACCCATGCAAAAGCCTAGCATGTTCATTCGAAAATCAGAGTGGTCTGGTAGGTTTTCGTGGGAGCTTTCCTGGCTGTGTCAGGCTTTTATGTATTTGTCACATGCACAGCTTCTAAAAGAGGATCCAGTATCGTTTGCAGCAGTTGAGAAGTGGCGGATGAGGGAGAAGTGACAAAACTACTGTTACCATAGTCGTAAATCCACTACATTTCCCACAATACCTTGCACATCCAAATATACTTGCTAACTGCTACTGCGATGTATATATGTGTGTAATATATTATGTTACATATATATATATATATATATATATATATATATATATATATATATATATATATATATATATATATGTGTGTGTGTGTGTGTGTGTGTGGAATGATTATGGACAGGGGTTATATTCATATCCACTCAGTGCATGTGTCTGGTGAATGCTTGAGCTCACTTGTGTACTTTTCCTCCTGACATTCACACAGGATAAGGGGCTTTATTCAGGCGTGCATCATCTCCAGCTCCAGCTTTACTGTATTGCATGTATGCAGAGAGAGATTACATTGATTGCAGATCCAAATGTCCTTTAGCATGGGGCTTCTCGTTAAACAGAGAGCCATTGAAATGACCCCGTGCACAAATACCTCTCTAATTCCCCCTTAGCGTGGCTCAGGGGTACGGCCAGTCAATGAGCCTCTCAACACTGCCATGTTTAATGGCGCTTCTGAATGTAATGACATGCTCACATCTAATGAGAGAGAGGCATTGTACGAGTGCTGCTTGGTTGTTGCGATGAGCGAAAGAGAGAAGGGCAGTGGGGAAGCTCTCAGTTGGAGATGGAGAAGGCAGGCACTAAACTGAAGGCCATTAGTAGTCCTAAGCAGCAGAATGATTAGGTCTGTATCTGCCTTGTACTGCTGTGGCCCAGCTGGCTAGAGTCTGATGAGGAAATAGTTGGCCTTCAGCAGCTGCCCACTGCTTTACACAGCCACAGTCTCTGCTACATACATGGCTATGATCATATATGGATTTTATATCACTGTTCTTTGCATTTCCCATTTATTTATTTATTTAGTATAAAATAAGCCTTTCCAATTCTTTTTTACATATTTCATGACTGAAGGATCCATCATTTTAAAAAAATGAGAATTAAAATTCTCATTTCATTAAGGCATGCCCTAGAATAGAACATATATATATATATATATATATATATATATATATATATATATATATACACACACAGACACACACACACACACACACACACCATAGTTGAATATTGCAAGTTCAGTACATGGAAGAAAGTGACAAACACTGTTTTTCATCCTTCAAACTCCTTATACTAGGGCTGGGCGATATGGTAAAGATACTATATCACAATATTTAAAGACCTTTTTCACGATACACAATATTTATCACGATACATGTAATCATAGGCTAAATACATCATTAGCGACAGATTCTTAAAATGCACTTCATCTAATTAAACCAGTCTAACGACACTGTTTTTAATGAAACGTGCAGTCGAACAGTGTTTGTTAAGCACTAACAACACCTTCGATATTCTTAGAAAAGCATATTGTGCATCACATAAATAAAATGTATCACGATACGCTAAAATATCATCATATTGCCCAGCTCTACCTTGTTCCATGTTCCATTTGAACTTGGGCAGGTGTATGTTAGATTTTCTGAGTTCCAAGTATGTCATTTTAAGTGGCACGCCCCAGCAAGTCGGATTTCCTAGTCAGGAGTGCCTCACCAACCCAGAGTTCAAAATCCTAGTTTATTAGTACTGCTATCTGTTCGTGTCTCATTAAATCAGTGGGTGTGTTACCATGGTGTTTGGATGCTTAAAGTACTATATAATGCGTTGTGATCAACTGGTATCGCTAACAGTGCTAATCTAGGACAGGGCTAACCTAGTTATATAACCTGGTAACCATATTTTGATTAGATTTGCCATAAAACAAACCAGTCTTTAGATAACTGTTTATTTTTTTATTATAGTTCTGAAATAGTGTACAATTATGGAAATGTTTAACTGCAAAGTGGTCACGGCATTCCCAGCTTCCGAGGTAAATGGAATGAAGCACTAGTTCAAGCGGGAAAACTGATGACTGATGGGAGTTTTATGAGAGAATATGTTTGTGCTGATGCTGATACTGAGAGCAGCTCATTACCTCGAGACTCCAGATTCCTAGTTATAGGAATATGGTTTGCTATAGGAACCAGTCAAATCAAATCCTGTTTATCGTCACGTCACATTACACAGGTGTAAATGCAGGTGGGTTTATACACACATTAACTTACATTATACACACACACTGTACATACTCTCAATTTACAGCATTGCACTGGTTTAAAGCAAATTAAATGTACAGGTTTGATATATAATCTGAAATGTTTCCATTGCTACTTACAAAAGATACTGGATAGATGTGAATACAAGTGTAGTGTGAGCAAGTCTTTGTGGTTGCAGTGTGACCAGGTCTCATGACTACCTCAGCTGGACCTAACTGTAGCTAAACACACATCAGAAAAGAAGGCACCAGCTCGAAAGCCAAACCTGTGAGCATGGTAAAAAGTAACCTGCTACAATCTCTTCAGAATTACAGTGTTTTCATTACAGGGTTAAAGCTAGGCTGTAATACGAGGGTTCATAGAGCCGTAAAACAAGTCAACTCAAGCAAAGCTTGTTGTTTGTTCTGAGGCAAAGTAACAGGGTGGTAAATAGGCTTGTAAAATCATATCTGAGCATTTTTCAGTGTGAACAAAGCCACAGGCGTACTATTTATATCCTTAATAAATGCAATCTATGGTACCTTCAACATACATTCCAGCTCAGATGAATCTGAGGGGTCTGATAGAGCATGTTTAGTTATGTCCTCCTCTCGTCCGCACACACACAGCAGAATGAAGTGTAATGTAGATCATGCCCTGTCAAATACAATGCAGTTAGGCCTGCTCGTGTCTGCCCTTCATGTATAATTAGGTATGAGGCTTAATTGGACAAATTGTTCTCTCATTGGTTCTGGGTCAGTGGCTCCCTTGGCTGTTGACTGGGCAAACAGAGAGTGTGTGTATGTGGGAGCATGTTTGCCTATGAGGGGGTAAACTGGACTATTGCGCAGATGTGTTTTACAACACTAATGTATGTCTTTCTGTCTGTGTGAATTATATTGTGTGTGTGTGTGTGTGTGTTTTATGTAGTTGTCCTGTGAAATTGCAGATAGTGTGGGCACAGCCCTTATTATAACAAGCTCGAGGGCCTTTTCCTCTTTCTTCTGACCTTAACCAGGAGAACAGACACACACTTGTTTTAAAGCAAGCCAGGATGTGTCTTATTCTCTTTGTCAAAATCATGTATCTTCAGAACAGTAACCTTACAGGAGAGGATAAAACCAGAAGTTAATGTAATAAGAATTTTGGACTGTTGCTGATGGTCTGCGTATAATGCCACTTTCACACAATGTGAAGAGCAGCTGCTCTTCTTAAATGTTGTTGTAGAAATAACAGTAAAAAAAAAGCTGTCTCCATCTTTCCCTGTTTCACATAATGTGAATCTTGCCGTTGTTTATTTAATTCGTTCCTAAGTTCAGCCATGTCACTCCACTGCCGCATTCTCTTCACTGGCTTCCTGCGGCTCGACCCGCCATCCCTCAAAGTCCACGGAGGACAAGCGTCCAGGCTTTTTTCTGTCCTGGCACCAAAGCGGTGGAACGAGCTGCCCCTGGGTGTCCGAACGGCCGAGTCGCTCGCTGTCTTCAAACCCAGACTGAAGACCCTCCTCTTCAGAGAATACTTGGGCGAATAGCAGAGTACTATGGTCACCTTACTGACTTGTGTTTAGTGATGTCTAAAGCTTAGAGGATCTTTGAATTCTCCTTTGAATTCTTGAGTGTTTTTACCCTTCCTTGTAAAGTTGTGTGACTGCAACAACATACACTGGACAAATGTATTGGGACGCACCTCTTAAATATTGAATTCAAATGTTATTCAGTCCTGTTGCCACAGGTGTATAAAAGGAAGCCCTTAGCCGTGCAGTCTGCCTTTCCACACATTAGTCACTGAACTCCAGTGTGGTTCTGTATGTAATAGGAGCCACCCTGCAACAAGTCAGCTGGTCAAATTTCTTTCCTCCTAGATCTTCCACCATCAGCTGTGAGTGGTATTATTGAAAAGTGAACATGAAAGTGAAAGAAGGTGTTGTTCTAAAGAGCTCACTAAAGGTGTGACATGTAGGTGTCCCAATACTTTTGCCCATATAGTGTATAATAATGAAGCATAAAGACCCAAACAGAAGAAACCATATGGTCATTAGGAGTTGGAATGGTGGGTGTAGTAATAATAATAATTATAATTATAATGTAATTACTTTATTAAATGTTGTATTATAAATAGTAACGCTCATTGATATTGATGGATAGATGGAAAGACTGATGAATGGGCAGATAGATGGATAGCAAGATGGATATGATAGATGGATAGCTGGAAAGACTGATATATGGATGGTTTGATAGATGGATTCAGCTTTGTCATTGCTAATATAAGGACATGGTGACAAAATACAGTAGCCTGTGATTTAGTGATGCTGCTTTTAGTTCGTCGGCCTACAAAAATGAGTGCTATATTCTCTCTAATGCTAATCCAGACAGATGTAGACAGACCTACTACACTGAAATATCTGCAACATTGCCATCATCCCACACCACCTCCCACTTCAGTACATCCATAAATGTAAGTGTATTCAGTGAGGGTTTTTATTCCTGATCCTAAACCCTAACCTCAACCACACACACACACACACACACTCACTCACTCAAGTGTGCCCAGATGCTGCAGTGTCCGTGTCAGCTGTGCTCTTGGGGCTGATGGGGATGGACACATCCTTGCTCCTTATCCACATTAAGGCTGATGGGCGCACTCTGTTCTCCAGAGCCGTTTCTAAATGAGCTGCTAACAGTGCAGCAGGCAGCGGCGATGCCTCCCTGCTCCGGCCTGATTTTTTCAAATGTCCCTGCCAGTGTGCAGCGATCACTCATTGGACTGTTTACCATGGAAGAGCGCCAGCTTTCTGTAGCCAGCAGGAGTGAATACATTCATCTCTCTCTCTCTCTCTCTCTCTTTCTCTCTCTCTCTCTCTCTCTCTCTCTTTCTCGCTCTCTCTCGGCCTCTGATGAAAGGGAAAAGATAGCAGATAGACAGAGAGAGTGAGGAGGATGTGCTGGTGAAGGCGGTGAAGAGAGCTGGGCTGAAGTGGAAAGTAGGTAGGGAATACGAGGAACTAGATAAGAAATGAGAAAGCATAGTGGAAGTGAGGAGAGGCCTTTAATCATCTGACCTACTGTGTGCTTCAGTGGTTGCAGTGCAGTACTGAGTATTTTTCTTCTGCTCAACCAACCAGCGTCAATATTCGGCGGTTTGGTGAGTTACAGCTCTGGTTAGACAGCATTTGACTGTTACTCTGCCTTCCTTGGGAGCACTGAGTGCCTTTCGACAGACAACACTGACTCTTTATTATCCAATATCTTTGTTCCAGCTTTGCTCAGGTTCAGCTGTTGGAAAGCCATTTTTTCAGCACTCCAAGGACCTGTTGCATCGACTTGAGCCTATGGATCGCCGTCAGAAATAAATCAAAAGCACATTTCCTCTTTCTCTTTACTACCCACTCATCTCTTCCACTCTTTTTAACTCTCGCTCAGCACCCTTTCCTCTGCGCTCAGGAGCCGCATCGATCCGGGCGAGTGTGCGCGGCGCAGTGCAGGCTGCGCTGTCGGGGGAAGAGGAGACGGAGATGTTTGAGAGATGAATGTTAATCGATATCATCTGTGGTCTGGGGACGTGTTAAAAGCTGCTGTGTCATCCACCTTTATTAGCTACACTGGCAGAGCCTCCCATACTGCAGTCAATAAAGCCAACTCTGCTACAGGGAGCCACTCCAACTCCAGCTTTGTTGATCAGCAGCCGTTTGTCAATGTGGCTTTGGTGGTTTGCTATGGCTAGGCCGCATTAGGGATGCTGGTCTGTGTTCTGATGCGACGCTATCAATTAGATCCAGTGTCAACCGCCCTTGATTTGCCGAAGCTAATCTGATCGCTGACACACAGGCCGATAGAGAGACTGTGAAGTCTTCCAGGCCTCGGAGGATGCAGCCGAGATGCTATTTAACTCTCTCTCTTTTTCTCAGTGTGCTGTCACGTTCACCTGTGGTGTGTCAAATGTCTTCCCCACACCACAGGCATGCGGCTGACCCACGCTGACAAACTGCAAATGGCAAAGTGACCAAGCTGCAGCCTTTTCCCTAGAGACTACACTGCATGTAAGACTCCATTAGTTTGTGCTCGTTCTCTCTCCCTGTATTGATCCTCGGCATGGGACGTTTGGCTGAGTGATCTTTTATCAAAAGAGATGAGTGTGAAAGTCATTGCACAAAAGGAAAAGCAGCCCTAGAGCTCTTTGTCCCCTTCATTTCACACTGCGGAGCATCTCCGCTTTATAATTAACATAATTAATGGGAAATGGAGAGCATGAAATGAAACGGTTTAAGTGAATGATTTAGCGTTTGAAAAATGGCTCCTCGTGAAATCTGACATTGTCTTTTTCGCCGCTCCACTCTTCTCCAGCTGAGCAGCATGAGAAATGTGCACGCAACCTTCACTCTGGGGTTTTACCTTCACTCAGCTATTTTACGAAGGCATTAAGCGATTAGGCCTGAACCAGACCCAACAATAGGACCGGAATCTCTGCACCCCAGTCACGAAGAGCAGTATACTTACCCACTCACTGCCCCGCTAACCACCTCCATCCTGGTGGTTCAGGAAGGAGTCAGAGTAACAGCCACACCAGGTCGACGCTATTAGGAGGTAATCTCACGGATTGGCAGTCTGTCTCATTCTTTTTTTTGTAAGATTAAGACAGGGGCATGCCCCATTTCACAGCGAAGACAGAGGGGCTGGCACTGTGGAATGTGCTTAAACACACGCTTCCTGGCTCTGGTGGACCAAATTGAATCATCTGGGAACCGATCAGTGGAGATTATTTCAGTAGCAGTAGTGTTATCAGAGCGGCTGGTATTGGCTTCCCAGAGACGGCTAGGAGAGAGGACTTTAAGCCTGTGTGTGTGTAGGTGTGTGTAGGTGTGTGTGAAGGCCTTGCTGCATGAAGAAAGGGATGGAAATGTCCAGGGAAGGCTTTCTACTAGATTTTGGTGGAGCATTGCTGTGAGGATTTGATTGCGTTCAGCAACGAGAGCATTAGTGAGGTCAGGATGTTGGATGATCATCATCCCACCTCATCCTCAGATAACTGAATGCATTGTTTCGAAGGGGTGTCCACAAACATTTGGACATAGAGTGAAGATCTCTTCTAGAATAGATTGGGGTTCTTCCATGACACTAAACCTTTCATTTTAAGAGTGTGTTTGCTGAAGTTTCAGTTAAGCAGACTATTGTAACACTCTTCTGCTCTTCCAGTTATTAAACACTGTTGCGGATCTATCATAAATCACAGGGTGACCGCCTCTCTCCTCTCTGCTTCTCACTTGCTAGCTGCCTCTCACTAGAAGGACCTCTCAGAAGTAGCCCTCAAAGCCTCAATGACCAGAACCAAGCTTGTCCAGTCCTTGTTCTTTTTCAGTAATTAGAGGAAAGCTTCTGCAGCAGATGCTTGGAAATTGCTCCCGTTTCCTTCAGCAGTCTTCATGCATCAGCCAGGCTATGGTCCAGCCATGCTTTGTGGTTTTAGTAGGTGTCCTACAAGTCACATCTCGTGTTGCTTTCTCAGACATTAATTTTATCTTCCCTCATTCCTAGTCTTAGGGTGCATGTCTGAAGATGCTCAGATTTCCATCTTGTATTAGAGTCCCAGACCTAACAGACCATTAAAGACTGGCAGTGCTCATTTAGCATTCCAGCTACGTCCTGTAGCAGATGCTTCATTAGACACTAACTGCTAAGGGTACTATTAAGGGTCTGTTGAACCTATGGTGCAGATATGAGTTTTGTGTGTTTGCTGTTTGCTGGTGGAGAGGAAATTGTGAAACTACTGTTGAGGATCTACACTGTACGTCCAGCGGTTTCTATGAATGCCTCAGCTACTTTAAGTTGTACCCATTGCTAACACAGATGTGCAAATACACACACACACACACACACACACACACACACACACACACAGCTTATCTAGTCCCTGTAGAGAAGTGTTGCCATTAGAATAGGAATCTCTGGAGCAGATAAACATGAACCTGTTGGCACCATGCCTGATTCCTGATTCCAGGTAGTAGAAAGCCTTCTTCCCTGGACAGTAGAGACAGTTACTCCAACAAAAGCAGGAGAAACTCTTTATTAATACCCTTGATTTCAGAAGAAGCAATGATAGAGCAGGTGTCCCAAAACTTTTGTCCGTTTAATGTTCATTTAATTTAATTTAATTTAATGGTCTCTTTCACTTGTAGAAACATTTAGTGTAATTTGCAGGACTAGCTGGTGGTACACCCCAGTCAGCGAAGCCAATGAATGCTGTGTTGGAGAGTTCTTGTGTGTGTCTACACCCCAGTGATGTGGAACATCGTAAAAAAGGAGTGCGAGGACATTTGGTTTTTGAAGTGAGATCTTCTCGCAATGTGTGCTGGCTCTTCTGGGAGCCGAGCATGCCAAGCATCACTCCAAGAACTTAATTGAGCCTTGAAGTACTGTAAGAGACTTCATCAGACTGTGTCTGATGTGCAGAACACACACGAGCATCTGAGCATGTGTCTAATGAGCAGAGAAGTCTCTCTTTGAGATGCAGAACATGCTTATCGGTGTCTCTGAGAGAACATCATCTTCTCTGGTTGTTCTACGCAGCAGGATTAGTATTCGGGGGATGCCGGGCGTAATAGGTACTAAACACACGGGTGGTTTTGCCTTTAATTTAATGTCAGTTTGAAAGATTGAAAAAGCCAGGCGGCTGCTCTGTGCTGTAATTCAGACGCTTTTAACATTCGCCACATATTTGGGGAGGGCTGTTGCCTCAGGGCTGCGCTGCGTTGCGCATGTATGGAACAGGGGCTGTGAGAGATCGTTCTCAGCAGGGTGGAGCCCCTGAGCTAAAGCTCTAACACACACATACACGCTCCCCTCAAGAGCCGCTGCCTCTCCCAGAGTGGGGGGGGACTGCAGGTCAATGGGCTAAAAGCCTCGGGGCAAATGACTGTTTAGAATGGCAGATTCAGCTTAGGCCTAAAGAGACTCTGTGTTCTCCTGTGATTCCTGTCCCTTCCAGCCTGCGTGTTTCATCAGCATTAGATTCTGTCTATTTCCGCAGGCGGATCTCGAACCTTGATGTCTGGATGCAGCATTAGCAGTTAGCATTAGTTTCACTGTGCTAGGCCTACGTTTGGGGTATAGGGCACAAATATAACAGCATGATACTTGAAGCTATTGAACTACAGAGCTCATTTCTGGGCACATTGAACATGTGATCTCTCTCAGCAATCTGTTTTAGAGACCATATTTAATATGTTTTTAATGAAATTGTTGCAGTTGGTCAGTGTCCTTTAGGTCCTGCGACATCCTCAATGCTTGTGACTCAGTTAAGATGATGGTTCAGGATGTGCATTCCAGTTAACTGATGTTCATGTAGTCGTTACTGTTACTGAAAGGCTATCTGGTGAACCACAGGGAAAGGAAATAATAAAAAAATCACAAGTAACATCCTGTATGTTTTATCTTGTATGGCTTGATGCTACATCCGTACCAATTTTTCTTAATTCAATTATTCCTGTTATTGTTGCTCTTTATTACTATCCGCTGTCGACCAGCGAAGGATGGGTTCCACTTTTGAGTCTTGGTTCCTCTCAAGGTTTCTTCCTCTCGACCAGAGGGAATTTTAATCCTTGGCACTAGCTTGCTCAAAAGAGGCTCGGACCCGGATCTCGCTATAGAAATAAAATTTAATTGCAGTAACGACACCTAGCTGCTCCTTCTCTGCATCGTTAACCATATCCGTGACACTCCTTGGAGTAGCAAATTAAGTACTAGCATATACACTGTATGGTCAAAAGTATTTGGACACCTGCTCCATTAATATTTCTTCTGATACCAAGGGTATCACAGCATTGCAGTGAGAATTTAATTGCATTTGGTGACTAGAGCGGCAGTGATAGTAGGATTTTAGATGATCACCACCCCACCTCATCCCCAACTCCCCAACTCATCCTAAAAGTACTGGATGGAGCCTTAGCAAGCATTATTCTAGAGAACACAGTTCTTCCACTGCTCCACAGCTCAATGCTGGGGGGCTTTAAACCCCTCTAGCCCACATCTGGCATATAAAGATAATTTCTCAATTTTCCTATGATGGAGCATAACAGATATTGAGTATAAGAATACCAGCACCCCTAATATATATATAAAATATGTATATTTATATATGTATGTGTATATATATATATATATATATATATATATATATATATATATATATATATATATATATAATATGTATATTTATATATGTATAAAGGCTAACAGAAATCTTCTAAAAAAAACAGCCATCTGCCCATTTGGCTAAATCATGCTCGGAACTGCACCCTGCACCCCCAATTTTCATAGTTGCCGTCTTCAATTTAGATTCCTTTCGCTTTTCCTCCCTTCCTCAGCCTCCTTCCTCTTATCTCATTTTCCAGTGGCATTGAGCTTCAGCTTATAGAGACAGAAGCCATTCTAATGCAGACACTGCTATCTGAAGAAGCCCCTTGTTCTGGTAGAAAATGAACGTGCTTGATCATTAATGAAGTCCACTCCGCTGTGGCTCCTGCTGCCACTCGATGAAATCTATCTGGAAGTGTCAGGGATAAAGCTAATCATGGATTAATATTTGCCGTGCAGATTAAACGTGGGGCTCTGAGCCTAACTGGGGTTCCGAGGTACGATCCCTTGGGGACAAGTATTGCAGAAAGAATAGAAAAGCTGATTAAATCATTAAAATCACGATGATAGATGATAGAAAACCGGCATGCATTAGTTAAAATAACCAGATACTGACTCTTATTTGTATTTACGCTTTTACTGTCTCAGGAAAAGGTGGAGAATAGTTATAGATATTTTAATGGCTGGATATGCAGAAAATGCTTCTGTTATGTAGCTACCTTTTAAACAGCCTGGTTTTACATCAGAAACGCCCACATCGCTTGTTTGGTTCGCCCATTTTTACATTCAGTGAAACGCGACCTCTAGCAACCAAGAAAAGACTCGACTCACCACTGAGGATCGACTCTTCAAATCTAACGTCACTGTAACGAAGCAAAAACAACAAAACTGTACTTTTTTATTGATCCTAACCTTCTTCTACACCTAAACCTAACCTTAACCCTTAGTCCAAACCCTTATGTTAACCCTAACCACACTGAAATGAGGATTTTATTAGTCTCCAAAAAGTTCACTCCCAGCACTGTTCAAGTCTTGCATATATATATATATATATATATATATATGGCAAAAAAGCGTCCAAATAGTTTGTATTTTTGGCCTAAAACAATCACAGCCTACCTGGACGGTTTTGTGTGAGATCTTGCAGCTTTTAGCAGTGTAGACTGGATCAGCAGTTCAGCAGATAGCCTGCAGATATCTGGTGGAACATGCAACGCTTCAACTATATGTTCCTCCAGCTTAAACCTAGATGGTAACACATCCCCGTGTGTATCGTCCTAAAATTCTATTTATTCATATAGACCTTCCCCAGGATCGAACTTCACTTAAGGTCTCATCACTTATTTTCAAGCTCAATAGAAGGCCTGGGTCGATGCGATTATGGATTGATGTCTATACAGTATGGCTGGCAATAACAGTAAACAGATTGACCTTGTACTTGGAGGACACAGTGGGTCAGTGCAATGTGATCTACTGCTATTGACACATCTGTCACAATGTGTAGATCTCTCAGTCATATATTTACGTCATACTCTTCTGCCTGCTGGCCAGAGGCCCTCACATTTGGTGAAGCAGCACTTTGGGTGTAGCCTCAATTCCAGACCATCACAATTGGATAATGCAGACGGACTCAGCCCTCCTATTTTGGGTAGAGCAGACCTATCCAAAGCCTGGAGTTTTCTTTTAGCGAATCAGATAAGCAAACAGATGCGGGGAGGCGGGGTTTACTGGGGCTTTCTTCACGCATGATGCCTTAATCAGTCTCGCTCTACTTAATTCTATAGGGAAATTGTACCAAATCCAGATGTCATTTTCGAATACATGACTCAGGGCTGAGATTGTCAAGACTAATATGTGTATGATGGCTGCGATGTCAGCAAGTGAACTCGTGCTCCAGCAGAGGCTGCAGACACCTAGAGAATGTTTGTAATGCATGTGTTTCAGGGTTGTTTATGATGACTCAAGCTGTCGTTAAGAATTAAGCTGACTGCATTACTCAGCTTGGTTGAGCCAGGCTTCCGCATCCCATCTAGAGGCATCATTAGTAGCTGTATGGAACATTTAGTAGCATGTACTGAACATTTATGGGACATGTGAGAAGGTTTGTGTATGTATAGACAGAAAAGACAAAAGTATTGGGACACCTCTTTATTCATTGTTTCTTCTGAAAAAAAAAAAGCATTTCTCCTGCTTTTGTTGGAGTAACTGTCTCTACTGTCCACGGAAGAAGGCTTTCCTCTAAATTTTGGAGTAGCGTTGCTTTGAGGATTTGATTGCATTCAATGAAACAGTGTTTGTGAGGTCAGGATTTTAAATGATCACCACCCAACCTCATCCCCAATTCCTCCACTTATGCCAAAGATAATGGTTGGATGTGTATATTTATATACACACAGTTATGTCAGAATATTATTACCACCTAACCAGTAGTTGGAATAACTGGTGAATGGCTCTGATGGCACTAGCAAGACGTTGTGGCATGGATGGCATTAGATGGCATTCCCCTCTGGCATCAATGGCATCAATCGATGTCTCATTAACGTCATCTGAGCCAAGGGTGGGTAGGTGGTGAAAATATTCTGAGATGACTGAGTGTGTGTTCCAAACCCTTTTTATATATATTTATGGGAATGGGATATGCGCTGAATCCCTCAATGCCTCAGAACACGGTGACACTTTGGCTTGAAATAACGATATCTATGAAAATGTGTTCAGTATTTTCTGTATCATAAGCTTTAGTGTTGACTGTGATTAATCAGACGCTGGTTGTTAACATTAGAAATAATCTGCTAAGAAGGGTTCTTATTTTACAGCACTAATGTATTTGTAATCATTTCTACCATAACGTCTAACATGATCGTCTTGGTATTGTATGAATGAGACAAACTGAGGGCATTTTTTTAGTGACATTTTAAGGTGTGTTACTGTTTCACAGTAAATTCTCTCCCTATTTGATTTTGTACTCCTCCACTTCAGCCGCCATCCTACCTCGCCTCCCTGTGACCGATTCTCTTTATCGTGGCCAGTGTCTGCCTTAAGTGGGGCTCGCTCTTTTCTCCCTCATAGACAGCATTGCATTCCATAAAATTACCTCGTCATCCCACCAATGCTAAGTCTCAAACGCCAGCTGTGGAAGGTAATGTGAATGTGACTTGTCTTCTTGGAGAGTGCCCTCTACACCCGTCCACTGGTTGTGGAAGTGGACTCTTCCCCTGCCCTGGGCCAGCAGATACAGCCCACACAGTGGAGTCTTCTGTTCCAGTTACAAACAGATCGATCTGTTCTGTCACCCCAGAGCTAAACTCTAGCTCCTCTCTCTTCCTGTGAGAGACCCAGAGTGCCTCTTATCACAGCCAGAGCAGGCCGGCCTGATCAATGAGCTTCTGCCCAGGCGAGCTCCATACTCATTGCACACACATACGAACATACACACACACACACACACACACACACACATGCATGCTCTGTCTCTTCAGCGCTTAATGAGAAGTCTCATTAAAACAAAAACAATCTGTGAATATGTAATTAGTCATCGGCACACTTTCAGCCAGTCAGAGGTCTGATTCTGGAAAGACTCATTGATCTGTGTCTACATCTTTCTCTAAATGTCAGCGTCGAAGGGGCGCTCCAGTTTCAGCGGTGGGGGTGCGGTGTGAGAGCACCTTAATGACTGTGGAAATGCCTAAATAATCAGGCTTCAAATGCTGTGCTGGTGATGAACGTGACTACAGGCGTGTACAGTAAAATGCAGGAATTAAAGCAGCATTATGTAGCATTTTTACCTTCAAATAACGGCTTCAGAATTGCCTTGATGCTCCACTGACTGTAATAGGGTCTGAATGGCATCTCAATCATTGTTACCTCAGACTCGGCACACTACTAACTACACTATGTAACTGGCATATTTATTAGTCATATTGATGTAAAATTAATGTCGAATTGGTTCTGTATCCCTCAGCTTGTCCAGAAATGCAAAAGCATGTTCACCTTTAGTGGTGGCTCAAAGTGCAAAATGTACTTCCTGACAATAGAGGGAGCCCAGGAGCAAGAAATACCTATTCTTGCATAATGCTGCTTTAATGCATGCTTCGCCTGCAAGTATTTGTGAAATGATTCCATATGAGGACTATTTTTGAAGTTTGAAGTACAATTTAAGGTTTTAATGCATCATTGTAATGGTTCTTTACCAGATTAAAGATTCTTCACCCTCATCTTTTTTTATGGTATTCCTCTATGGCATCACTCAAAGAATCCCTTGTTACAATTTAATTTTTAAGTTTATGTTGTTGTGGCTATTCCAAACTAGTCTTTGAGAACTTATTGCTGCACTGCATCCTTATTTTAAGTGACTTTCACTTTTTTTAGTGCTAAGCACAACTGATTAACCCTGTAGTTAAAGCAGCATTATGCGATATAGGCATTTCCTGCTCCTGGGCTCCCCCTACAGTCATGAAGTGTAATTCTCACCACCACATGTGAACGGCCATAAGATAATATTGCAAGATTTTACACTAAAGTGACTCTGCTGGAGTCTGAGAGGGCACTATTGCTGGCCAGCACTGGCATCTGCTAGCCGATGCATCAGAGCTGCTAGCTTCCTCCTAGTACGTTGGTTACCCAGTGATGTTGCATCGGCAGCAGTTCGTAAAGAGGTGGTGGCTGGGTGCACATGTGTTGCACGGGAGGAGACATGTCCATCTTCACCAAAATGACATCTCGTTCTGAGCCCGGTGTAGCAACGATGGAGATACCGTTCTCCACCTCATTACAGTGAGTGGAGCATCAACCTGATGGTTTAAGGTCTTCACTTCACCTCCCCACCCATGTGCCACACTTTCTCATTCGGATGAATGTGATCTGTGCCCACGTTCTGTCAAACCTGTCCAACTCTGCAACAACCCTGTCGCTGGAAAACACCACATTTGTAAGCCTGCTGTGTGTCCAGGTTTCCCCACCACCAGCTTTATCTCCTGCACCTCCTGTACTGCACCACAATGCAGACTGACTGAATGGAGTGTATAGAGGAAGCAGACATGAAAGAGGAGGGAGGGGCAGCTGATACTGATAAGAGCGCTTTATAGAGTTTCTCTAAACAGATAAGAGAACGTTTATCTCTCTTTTAGTTTTCCCCCACTATAAATGTGACCCGCCCGCACAGACCAAGAACGGTCCTGTCAGATGGAATGTGACCTGAATGCTTCATTAGAAAACCATTAGAATAGCTGTTACAGTAAACATTTTTATGCTGTACTTCCTAACTGACAGGTGGGCTTCGGTTTTCAGTAAAGCCTCTCCTAGTGCAAGCAACCTTCAGCAAAACTGCTCAGCCTCATAATCCATGCGTGGTACATCACACGACGGGGGTCATCTAAGCAGCCAGTCTAAAGGGCAGTCCTCTTCCGCCAGCTGTTGGCAGCGGCTCTTGATTTTTCACGTTCGCCTACAAGCACTGATTGATATTTAACCTTCTAATCAACTGCTGCTCAGACTTGTTAGCACATGTTTGAGGCTGTATGAATGTGACATGATATATGCATGTATATCTGTGTGTGTGTGTGATTTTGTGTGTGTGAAGGGCAATAAGGACTGGAGCAGCAGTCTCGCTAATGAAGTTTCCTGCAGTAATGTAATTAATTAGAGGAGTTATCTGGCCAGACAAAACCCAACCTAATGGATCGAAATCAAAATGCAGGAGCCATTCCTCTCAGGAGGACATGGCCAATCAATCTTACTCTGTTTGAAAAGACAATCAGCAAAAAGCAGGAGAATTCCCGTTAAATACTTATTACTTAATAACTGCTTATTTTTCCTTTTTCCTCAATTCAGGCTTAAGAATAGAAGTACCTCAGTTCAAGAGGTGGTCCTACTGGCCTACATTTAGTGTAATTACGTTGCTTATGCATGGGGGAGATAAATTAACATGGTCCAGCCCAGCTGCAGCCTGCCAGTGTTTGCTGTAAGCATATGCCGTAAATGATGACAGATGGACTCAACGAAGGCTTATAGGAACAGCATCCATGGCCAGCGCTGGCTGGGTAGTCCAGCCAGACTGCAGATGAGCTCCAGTCACACCCCGCCATCCCATAATTCCCCCCTTGGCCCCAGAGGGAGGAAGAGGAAGTATCTTTATCTCCCGCAGCCGACGGTAGCTATATTTCTCCGCTAAATTACTTTTTCTGTGTGTGTGATAGAAAAGTGAAAAAAGGAGAGATATGATGTAGGTGAGGGGAATGTAGAAATGATGGTTCCACGGGTACTCTGTTAACAGAGGAGGCTTTCGACAGAGTGGAATGTGACTCTTTAAAAACGCTCAGTGTTATAATGAGAGCGATCAGAGAAGATAAGGCCCCCTGTATCATCCTCCACAACCCAGCCACCCGTTTCGTTCCTCGAATCAAACTTATTTTCTTTCAGACACGAAAACGCAAACTGATGTACGGAAATAACTCAACCTGGTTCTCAGATGATGTTAATGTGTTGGGTTTTTTCCCCCAAGAACAAGGAAGGTGTCTGGAGGCTTCTCGTTCAGTTCTGACTAGATGATGAGAGCTATTTAAGGTTAACCCTGCCAGACCTGATGTCCCACAGTCTTAAAAATATAGGTTCCTTCCTGGTTCTTGGTTTAAATGGGCAGTTCTAGGTGAACAGTTTAATGGGTAAAGAACCTTTGGGCAGTGGTGGCTCAGCGGTTAGAGCGCCGGGATGTCGATAACAGGGTTGTGGGTTCGATTCCCGGGCTCGGCAAGCTGCCACTGTTGGGCCCTTGAGCAAGGCCCTTAACCCTCTCTGCTCCCCGGGCGCTGGAGTTGGCTGCCCACCGCTCTGGGTGTGTGTGTGTACTCACTGCCCCTAACACATGTGTGTGTGTGAGTGTGTGTTCACTACCAGATGGGTTAAATGCGGAGGACACATTTCGCTGTACACTGTACAGTGACAAATACGTGCACCTTTACCTTTACATTCTAGTCTTGACACTGAAGGTTCCTCAGTTGTTCTTGGCTAGAATAAAGGAAGTTAGGGTAGGTAGGGCTGGGCAATATGGTAAAAATTCTATATCACGATATTTAAAGTTAAAAAAACTTCAGTGGCGATAGATTCTTAAAAACTACTATTCAGATCCTCTCCTGTACTGAGTGATTTTCTGATTGGCTGCTCTTCATCTAAGTAAACCAGTCTAATTACACTGTTAGTAATGAAACCTGCAGCTGATCAGTGTTTATTAAGCAATAACAGTCTCCTTGAAATGCAAAAAAAGCATTTTGTTATCACGATAACAAGATTTATCACAATGCAATAAAATATCGTCGTATTGCCCAGCTCTAGTTGTAGGGAAACGTTTATTGGCTATAGAATATTTACATTATCATGTGGTTCTTTTATTTTAATTCTGTGTAATTTTGCACTTTAAACCACCCCTAAAGATCAAGCTGAGATACAGAATCGTGACTGAAAGTGAAAGAAGCATGTGAACTGAGGCAGCAATAATATCAGTATGTTCACACACACAAGGAATTGTTCTGGCTGCTGTACAGCTACTCTACATATAATTTACAGACAATATACAATATACAGAGAACAATAGTACAATAGTATACGCAGTATCCATAGACTTTAGGAGGACATGTCTATACAGTGTGCTTTACAGTGATTTTACACAAACATGACTCTGGTTAAGCAGCAGTACACAGTTCCTGCATGCGCTGTCCTGCCGTTTCACCATAGCCCAGAGTAGCAACGATAGAAACGCTGTAACAGTCAGTGGAGCATCACAATGATTTAGAATGATTTAGATTTGTTATTTTTTATTTTAATAAATACATTTAAATTTTTTTCCCTCTTTCTCCCGATTTTGTACTGGCAATTAAGCAACCCGTCCACAGCTCCCCCTAGCCCAAGCAATGCTCTCGACACTAAAAGGGTAAAGACTCAACACGCCTCCTCAGATACATGCAAAGCCTGCCACCGCCTCTTTTCCAAATGCCACTGATGTAGCTTTGCTGGGTAGACGAAATACTCAGAGGAAGGCGCCAGGTCCCCACCTCTACCGCACCAGGTAACAGATGCCTGTGCCAGCCAATATCGCCTACAAGTGATGAGGGGAGAGATCGCCATCCACCCACCTGGAGAGATCATGGCCAACTGTGCTCTCTCAGACTCCGGCCGCTGGTGGCAAAGCGGCATGGCTCAGGATTTGAACTCACGACCCCTGGGCCATATTGGTAACACATTAGCTACAGCAGAGCCACTCTAAGCCTACGGAGCTGTTACCTTAAAGCTGAAATGCTATATAATGCTGCTTTACAGGCAAGTATGCTGTTGTAGACTGCTAAACGCGCAAAGCTGAAAGTCAGTGCATGATAAAATCCTGGTGGTCTCATTTATATCTTGCTTCTTTGTGATTGGTCCCTCTGTATGACAGTGCAGTGGGCTGACTGAATGCAGAACAGCTCAGCTCAGCGTGCGCAGACAAAGGCATGAAGTGCAGGGAAGTCAAATGGTTGTTGTGTCTGAACATTGCCTCATCATGCTGGAAACGGATGCAGCCGGAAAGACATGGTGGAAAAGTGTGAGTCACGCACCAGAGGCACTGACATGTTAACATGGGCACCTCGGGTGCTGAATCAGTGTATTATGGGTTTGTGTTCACAAACATGCTTGCACACACACACACGTTGGTTCCCCAAGGCGACAGTGAGCCATAGCAGCTGTCTCCTTGGGGCTCTCGGAGTGGCCCCGCTGTCCGAACCAGTTAGGGGTGGTCATGACTGGCTATGGATTGGGAGGAGGAGGGTGGGGAAGAGGGCAAGGAGCTCCTCAGAGAAATGCCAACCAATCGGCCCTGACAAGTTCACCTCAGCCATGGGGGCCTTGAGCATGATCACCGCGCAAGTCCCTCTCAGCCTCTGACCCCTGTGTGTCCATCACCAGCCCCCGCAGTCAGGCTCATGCCCGTGTGCCATGCCAAGCCGTGTCTCAGTGCCAGCCTGTCTCCCGATGGCTGGCTGAAGCATCCGAGAGGCGGCTTTCTTGGAATATCATTTGTCAAACCTGTTCCTCGTCACATTCGTTTTAATCAGCTGTTGCTCAAAGGTTCATGTAGGAGTCATTGAGAAAGGACACCATCTTTCTGCTTCAATATGTGCATGGCTAATTTGATGAGTTGTGATGTTAGTGGGTGTAAGAATGCAGCTCTGGTTGATTCACTTGGGAATGTTAATCAGTAAGTATTATTTCCTTATCAGTTTAAAGTTTTCAGGGTATTAACAAACGTTAAATCATAAAGAACAGTTTGCTATATTGCATTTGTATTCCATTACTGGGTAAATTGGGCCTTATTTACCAAGCATTGGTGAATGAGGCCTATTGTTCTTCTGCTCACATTTGTGTATTATTGCAATAGGAGAAGGCATACTGGTCTAATATCAGCACAGAAATGCTGGGTTGGATATCAGAGGGAAATTAAAGGAAATCTGACCCAAGCCTGTAACAAATCAAGACTGAAACAGCACACACTCATCAAGTGCTTTGGTTACAAAGCTCAGTAGTTTTTGAAAAGGCTGTAGAAAGCATGGTCAGCACAACGCCTCTCAAAAGTGGACCCACCACGGTGCTGGCTGGTTGCATTCCCTTATGTTTCAATGACAACATCTCCAGTGTCTCCAAATTCCAACAGTTTTCCCTGTGATAATATTGGCCCATCAGTGTTTGTCTGCTTTATCGTCAGAAGGTGGGGTTACACCTTGGAATTAAGAAGTTACATGAGCTGCACTTTTACTGTTGAAATATTACACTTACCGGACAAACAATCTGCTCTGCCTCTGTGTTATAAGCTCAATAAAGACGATCTGATATTCGCGTAGTCTGGGAGAAAGTGGGTGGTTTTACCCACTCTGGTTTACACCCACCTCTGGCCTCACTGCACAGACTCTGGTTGCAAACATGCACAACATGGCGGCCAGTTTTGGCTTTATTTCTATAGAACGAAATGCAATGAAACCACTACGTCCATGTTTTCCACAGTCATTGATATTGGCCAGTAATCAAAATTTTCGATATTGGAGAGGAAAAGGTTGTATCATGATTTTTCAATTACATTACTGACCGCAGTCAACGGTTAGAGCGCCGGGTTATCGAAAACAGGGTTGTGGGTTCGATTCCCGGGCTCGGCAAGCTGCCACTGTTGGGCCCTTGAGCAAGGCCCTTTACCCTCTCTGCTCCCCGGGCGCTGGAGTTGGCTGCCCACCGCTCTGGGTGTGTGTGTGTACTCACTGCCCCTAACACATGTGTGTGTGTAAGTGTGTGTTCACTACCAGATGGGTTAAATGCGGAGGACACATTTCGCTGTACAGTGTACACTGTACAGTGACAAATACGTGCACCTTTACCTTGACCATGCTGTGTTGAGGGGGGGAGGAGGGGGGTCTACAATTCAGTTTCACCTACTGATAAAAGAATTGACTGTCATGTACTCTTTTAAATAAAGATTCCTCTGCATCTCACCTGCATCTCTTCTTGGTTTCCTTCTCCCCCGTTTGAGCTCTTAGGGGGTCAACTCATCCCCTGAGCCAGTGTCTTAAGCCAACAGCAGCTGAGAAAAAAGCAACACACAGAGAAGAGCTAATGGTCAAACAAACAACCCTGTTTGCTTTGCTCTGGTGCGTTGCCCCTGTCTCCAACAATCCCAGAATCCCTCTTTAGGGACAGCGAGCTTGTCCGTCAGGACTGAGTCACTTCCCGTGAGATAAACAGCCCCGACAGAGCCTGGGGCCACCCGAGCCGTGGTAAGGGGCCTAATTGTCTTTTGACTCACAGACAATGATGTGTGTGTGTGTTCCTCCCCAGGACATGTGCTGTAGTCAAATGCACTCCAAAAAAATGAGGGGAAAAATACACAACGTCCCTGCCGGACAAACGGCCACAAGCACAAAGAACCTGGAGGGACATTATGTGTGATTTAAAGCACTGCTGTTTTCTGTATCCACCTTGGGGAATTCTCAGAAAATGGGATTTGTGCCTTTTCCTCCTGAGATGCTGATGTTTTTGACCATCATGTTTTGCCTTTTTATCAGCATTCTGCAGTTATTTCCTGTTCCAGAAAGAGAGAATGCGTACGTCTACATATGTGGACACATCACCTGCTGTCAGTCACCCAAACAAATCCATCATGTCTGCACACCTGACCCATAGCCAAGTCTGGATGGAGAGCCTGAGCATGGACCGTCTGAGCATGGTGGACGGATCAGCCAGGCTTTGTAGCACAAAGAGCATTCTGTTCAGCTCTGAATAATCAATGCCTTTCAGAAGCTAAAGCCTCTTTTGTCTTAGTGCTCTTTCACTTCCTCCTCACAATGCAGTACCAACGAATTGTATCTAAGATCAGCTAACTATAGGAGTTAATGCTGGGAAAGATGAAAGGCGGGAGTCCGGCACTTCTGCCTCGTCCACAGTTGATCACGGATAGTTGGCCTTTTGTCCATTGTCTCTTCAGAATGCACTGGTTTACGGAGGCATTTATCAGGACCGCATAATGCTCATTTTCCACAGCGATTGAAGCTCTGGTCTGTAGTTCGTGAAGCTGGGCTTGTGGCGTGGTGCCATGCTGCAGACACAGCTTACTGGCTGTAGTATGCAGGGAGGCAGAGATCAGATCAGGGGTCAGAGCCATTACAGGCCGCCAGCCCCCTCCTCCTGTTCTGCCCGAGCTGTTTGATCGCTTTGATTTGTTCAAACAGAATAACTCTCCCTGTGTTTACCGTGCTCCCCTCGTCCACAGCTCCACAGGTGGCCCCTCTCAGTGTACTTTTCATTTATTTTTAATGGAGGTCTGCCAAGGTGGTGGCCACAAACTCTCCCCACTGCCACCACGGCCAAGCCGGGGCCAAGTCCTGCAGGAGAGAGGCTAAAGACCAAGTGAAAGCTGCAGATTCAAATGCAACCCTTTCCCTGACTCCACGCTAGCAGGAGACCAGAATGCACAGGCCAGGGGCCTCTCAGCTTGGCCGCCTCAAATTGTGGCCGGTAATGGCTTTATGCAGGGCTGCAGGGGTGCAGCTGGCCAGCTTGGAGCACAGGGACGTGGCAGCTGGGTGAAACTGAAGCGATTGGGAGCTGCCGGAGAGAGAGTGGCTGTGGATGAGTTGGAGGGGTCAGGAGTGCTGCTGGACACACACTTCTGTCATCTGTTCCAGAGTGCTGCTGCTGGCACTGCTGCCCACTGAGCAGACAAAGCAGCCTCTGTCTGAGAATGTGTGGATGTGTGTGGATGTGTGTGTGTGTGTGTGTGTAAAAAAAGGAGCGCATATTACAGCTCTATTAAAGACTCACATTCAGACCAGTCAGTTAGGGCTGTAACTGATTTCAGTTGAATTCTATTGGACTACTATTAAGTCTGAAGTGCACTGAAGTATGTTTTTGCAGATCGGATTATGATTGGATCATTCAAAATGCATTCGGATTTGCTACTTCGGATTTGCTACTTCAAGTTTGTGTGCACACACTCATGCCTATTTGCCGGCAGATGATCGACCACAGCTGGCAGTATTGCAGAGCCTTGGTACGTATTGTTCCACTGCATTACTGAACCCCCAACTCTCCTCAAAACTGTTTACAATCTCCCTGAGATTCATTAGAATGGAAGGTCGGATCGGATGCATTTTAGTGGAAAGTCTGAACGAAATCCCACTAAAGCAGATCCAGAGACCATCTCATGTTAATGCCCTTGTTCAGAATTCTTTACCTGTCTGAAATAGATTAGGCCAAATACGACAGTCCCTTTGCAAAACCTCAATATTCCAATATTTCCAATATTCCTTTTTATGGTGTTGTATAATCTAATACACTGAACAATAACACATGAACTGGTACCCCTCTAAAGGCAATGACCCTGTTTACACCTGTAAAGTATCAGGAATATATCTGGATTAGGCCAAACCCCATAAAAATGCAAGTATAAACAATACGCATTTAAACCAGATGCAAATCCAATCACTCAAACCACTTCAGGAGGTGGTCTGATCTGAGACACATTTGAGCCATGTTATAGCAGTGTAAACACATATCCGTCTCTCCAACACACACTCCACAACCAAAACCCATCCCAGTACAACAGAAACACCAGTAATAACTGCTGTGCAATGAGCAAATATTTACATTTTCAGTCCCACACAACATGTGGGTAAAATCTCATCAGGACATAATCCAGATACTAGTCACGTGAAGTGACCAGGTGTGTACAGGGTCAATGTGTGTGGGGTTTTTAAAATACTGTCATACACATACCACATTGATGCATCACCACTTTATTGACTGTGGTGCTCTGGAGCTGTAATACAGCAGGTCCTTTTCTGCTAAATGCCGTAAATGTAAATGTATATATGTGTAGTAATTTGTCTTAAATACAGGTCTAAACACAAGACATGTTATCGCTAGTGGTGCACAAATGGCAGTACACTAGATGCAGTATTGAGAGTGACTAGTCACTAGTCAGTGATTGTGATGGGCCAAAATAAAAGATATGGGTCAGTTCAGTTAATAACATAATTAATAAATTAATCGCTGGTAGAAATGATCGTAATTAACGACTTTATAGGAGCTATACAATACATACACATTTTACATATACATATACACATTTTACATATACATATACATATACACATTTTACATATACATATTTTACATATACACATTTTACATATACATATACATTTACATATACACATTTTACATATACATATACATTTACATATACACATTTTTCCATATAACCCCTGCAGTATGCTGTACATTCTGTATGTGCTGTACACAGAGCATACACTGTGCACCTGTCGCTGGGCTGAAGTGAAAGGAGTTCTGTGGCTTTGGTCAGACAGCGTGGCTGAAAGCTCAAGTGTGCCCCTGCTTCATGGTGAGCCATTTCCTGTGGAAGTGCTGGCTTTATCAGAATCCCACTGACTGCTCAAGTTCCCAATTACACTCCCCACACTTCCACCCCTCCTCAACCACACTTCCACCCCTCCTCCCCACACTTCCACTTCCACACTTATTGCTGCATTGGCACACACCGCAAGTTCCTCGCTCCCCTGAGAGGGCAACACCATCACGGCTCGCGCTCTGTACTGAATATTGGCCCTGCATTCCAGCAGGCGAAGATGAAGAATTAATCTTGAAACAGCGTGGGACCACGTGTGTGTTTAGAATATGGCTGGAGAAAGTTCTCTGTCTCGAGACCTGTTGCTGTTTTGGAAGCAAAGCAGACTGGTCTGGAATTTCAATCGGCTCCATTTATTTTACACACGGAGGGATTAGTAAGAACAGAACATGGTCTGTCATGCATTAAGTAGGTTTGGCATCGTGAACTAACGTATTCAGTAGAGCTTTAACAGGTTGCCTGACTGTCCAGCTCAAAAAAATCAGGGGCCGGATTTACAGGAAGCTTTCCTAAGAAAAATCTTTAGATGAATCTTTAGATAAACACTAAACAGTTCATACAAATGGGCTTCATTCAGCAGTGAGTTTCTAGGAATCTTCTTAAATGAGAAATGTCCTGACAGAAGGTTTAGGTCAGGTTCTGGTGTGTTTATAAAGGGCACAACTGTTCACAGCTCTGCTCTTATAAGGATCGGTCCCATTGCCCTCATAAACTGAACAAATCCCTGTTGAACACTGCCATGTTCTCAAATGCAATACTCCAAAAAATATACGTTTTTTATGAATTGTTCTTAAGAGAAAAAAGAAAAATAAATCATAAGAACATTTTAATATTTTTAAATTTCATTCTAAAATGACCAATATATAGTATTTTCTGCCCTACCAGTTGAGAAGTGGAATTTTTAGAAGCCCATAAATTTCTTTTTAAATAACATTTTTCTTAAAGGAAAAAAGAATCATACAATTTTAATATATATATATATTTTTTAAAGCAGCATTTTACGAGAATTGGTATTTCTTGCTCTTGGGCTCCCCCTACAGCTAAGAAATGTAATTCGCTTTAAGCTGCCTCTAAAGGACACACTTTACACATGCATTTCTGGACAAGCTAAGGGATACAGAACTGAAAGGTAAAGAAGCATGTGGACTGAGGTGGTAGAGTAATATTACAGGATTTGATACTAATATGACTCGGTTCTCATGAGCACTGTGTTGCCCAGTTTACCAGAGTTACATAGTGCACTTTTACAGTCAATTTGCAGTCAGATCTGAAGCTGTTAATTAAAGATAAATACGATAAAAGATTAAAAAAAGATAAATAAGATAAATTAAAGATAAAAAACACTTGTGAATCTGGCCCCTGATTTCTGACTCTGTTCTTTAACGGCAGATGTCCATATATCCTCATCTGATGAAATAAAGACTCGTATCCAGGGCAATTCAGCTCCATCGCCTTTCAATAAAAAAGTTAATTATGGAGTGAATGAGTTCAGCTCTGCCTGAGAAAACTTCTGTCTCATTCCTTTCACAGCAGAAATCGTCTTCTTTTGAATATGTACGTTTGGCCCGTTCTGGATATTGAAGTACTCCAGTGACCCTTTAAGCACATAATCATGTTCCCTCTACTTCATCAAAGGTATTCGTTTAATAAGGACATTTGGCTCCATCATCTTTAGCAAAGCTGTAGTGCTTTGCAGTCTTAATAAATTTGCTGGAGCATCTGAGGCAGGGGGGGGGAAATGGCCTCATGAATGAATAAACCATCTGCAACAGATTAATGGTGTAATAAAATATGATGGTTCTCATCTTTGCAGAGAAATCCTAACAGTATATTCTGAGCCATGGGTGTGTTCCTCGCTGAGATTAAACTTTCCGTCTCCGTAATCCTCCTCAGACTGCGCCGAGGCCCGCTTGACCCGGACACGCTGCCCACAGGCCGGCACGCGGGGGCTGCGGGAAATCGAGACGTGGATATTTAAAGCAGCGAATGTAACTTCGGCTCATAAGCGCAACACAATTAGCCGGCCTGCGCGTCATCACCGTGATGTAATCCTTCTCGGCCCGTACGCGGTTTCGAGCTGGGGGCTGCTGGCTTTAAAACTGCGGGGAAAGTTGCCTGACCCAGAACAGGCAGGCGGAGGGTGAGGGATGTGCCGTCCTGGTGTGAAGGAAATGTCACAGGGAATGAATTGAAGAGACATTAAAAGTGAAGCACCACAGGGCAGTCGGTGGGTGCGGACAGGAGCTGCAAATAATGGAGTGTGTCAAATGTTTTCTTTTTCCCTCGCTCCTCGGGGCTATGATTTTTATGAACTGGAAGGAGACGTGCGGAGCCCTGTCCCTCTGTAGCCATGGTTACAAAATAGCAGGGGGAACTGTACCCTGGTTGACACGCTCAGGACCGTGGCATCAATTTGAGCTGTCTTGTAATGCATTAGAAACTGACGCTGCGTCGTCTCCGGCCTTCTGCGTTTTCTGTGTTTTTTGCGTGTTTGAGCTGTTTCTCAGTCTCAACCTGAATAAGACGCCTTTGAGGCCTTGCCTGCGCTGATGGGAGTCACACAGTTGTAAAGAAAGTGGATTGCAGGAGTAATTGCACTCATTAATCTTTCTACGGTTCCGTTTGGTTCTCCTACATTCTCCCTCTGCTGAGAAAGTGTTTGTCATTTTCATTAGTGACCTCTCAGACTACAGAGTTGTGTTCCGCGTTCTCGGGCTTCTTTCAAACAGCAGAAACTCTTCAAGGCACAGAACATGCACGACCCAGTCTCTGGGCTTCTGAATCGAGTGTTCCACAATGTTCTAGAACGTTCTCACGTCCCTCGTTTTTGCTGCTCAACAATGGTCTTCTCTTCACATTGTTCTACAGAATGGCCTTCCACCATTCACAGGTTTAGCACGTTCTCCCCTCTTTTGTGATGTTCTAACATGGTGTTCTAGACTGTCCTTTCCCATTCGCAACGTTCTAGAATGTTCTCTTCCATTCGCACTGTTCTAGGATGGTCTTCTTCATTTACACTGTTCTAAAATGTCCTCCCCTTCCTCCCCTGGTACTGTTTTAGAACGTTCTCCCACATTAACACTGTTCTGGGATGTTCTCCTTCCCGTACACTGTTCTAAGATGTTCTCCCCTTTGTACTTTTCTAGAATGTCCTCCCCCTCGCACTGTTCTAGAATGTCCTCCCCCATTAACACTGTTCTAGAATGTTCTCACGCATTAACACTGTTCTGGGATGTTCTCCTTCCTGTACACTGTTCTAAGATGTTCTCCCCTTTGCACTGTTCTAGAATGTTCTCCCCCATTAACACTGTTCTAAGATGTTCTAGAATACATTTTTTGGTGTCACTGTTCTAGAACCTCCAATTAAAACATCCTGTCTTACAGAGTCTTCTCATTTACACACTGGTTCCACTTATCGGTTCTGTTTGTACTCACTCCAGAACAGCTGAGAGCGTTAGAATGTCGTTGGTGCCTGCTGGGGTCTGCTGGGGTCTGCTGGGGTCTGCTGGGTGTCATGCTCTGGCTTGCAGCATCACAGTGATGATACTCTGACCTGTGTGTTTTCAGGATTAAGTAAAACCTGATGATCAGCTGTAGGATTCATTTAGACCTCCAGTCTCTTTTCAGCTGTTCTCCTGGGATGTGGAACAGGGATGACCGGTCTGAGAGCTTGTTGAATGCACAGCCATCTCCCAGCCCCTCCCCGGGTCCTGATCTACCTCTCCTCTATTTGACAAATCCCATTTTCTCGAGTGGGCTTTGCCTGATCTGGATACAGGAGTTCAATTTCCACAGATGTATGAAAAACAAGCGGCCACTGACTTATTTTTCTTCTCCAGGAAAAAACAGAGGGACCGAGAGGAAGAGAAAAAAGTAATTTAACCAGCATGTAGGTCAGCGATCTGGAAACTGTAATATTGCTTTTATGTTCAGCCCCATCTGGTATCTCCTACGGCAGTCTCTCTCCTCTCTCTCTCTCTCTCTCTCTCTCTCTCTCTCTCTCTCTCTCTCTCTCTCTCTCTCTGATTTAAGCTAAGGGCCTATTAAATACTATGTACATGAAGGTATGTTATATCATATATTCTTTAATTGTATGAGTTATTGTTGCTGTCCTGCAAAAAAAAATCCCTGGTACCCATGTCTTTATTTTTCACTTTCTGGCAGAACGTAAATCCGGCAGTTGTTTTTTATGGCGATGTCCCGATCAAGGTGTTTTAGCCCTAATCTGATCTGAGTCACTTAATGCAGATTCCGCAGACTTAATGCTAATTCCGCTCCGATCTTAGTGTTTCTGTAAATGACAGAACCCCACAACTTCAGCAAGATGTGCTAATACACAGCAGCAAAATCACGGTACTTAGAGACAGTTTCTGTAATCAGACTAAATTTTAATCTGATTTACTTAGTTTGGAGCGACTTTTTAAATGACTTTCTTTTGTCGTTCAGAGCCGGTTTAGAACCAGAGAAAGGCGTGTGGTTCTCTCGCTGGTAGAATAGAGCATTTCCACCATAGTTTGGTTTTTAACCAGGCAGAATCCCAGAGTAACGACAGGATGGGAGGATTAAGCTTTTGCCAAATGGAGATAAAATATCTTTATTTTAAAATATCTCTTACGCACTAAAATAAGGTCACAGATGAACTCTGTCTAGGGTAATTTTCTAGACGATGTCTAGGGTAACGCCTCGGCTACAGCAAACCTGGAGATCGGAAGCAGATCTGAACCTTAAAGGCCAATATCCGATCCATTAAAAATACCTGAATCGGCCTCCTATCACGAGTCATTGTGTCCAAGTTTCCTGGTGAATGGACCAATAGAAATGCTCCAAAATACTTGAAATAAAGTCTATTTCCATTAAAAAAAATAAGTTTTCCTTCTCCTGTACATTTTCCATTTTTGGAGATACAGGGTTTGTGTGTGACAGTGTATGACACTATGCAATGTGATCTGGGCGCTTTTGTTTGTATGTGTGTGTGTGTGTGTGTGTGTGTGTGTGTGTGTAAGAGAGAGAATATGAGAGTAAGAGAGCCCTCAGAAGTGCTGAGAGGTGTGTAGATGGCCAGTTACTCTGTGCAGTCAAACCCAGTGTAGCGGTCCAGGAAGGACAAAAGAGGGGAGAAATGCATTAAGTTAATGGCACTCGCTCTTTCCCCCTCACAGAGTGGCATTAAACAAATTACCTCGCCGTCCCACTAATGCAAAGTCTCAAACAACAGGTAGGCGCTTTTCAAAAGGGGAAATCAATTCTGCTGTTGGCTTCGTTGTTTCCTGACTCCATTGGGAGCCGTAGCTGATGGATGGCCACGTTTGGACAATACTTTGTAGGCCTGAAAGAGTTTGTGTAGAAAAGGCAAACACAAGCACACACACATACATACACACATAGCCTACAGCTAAGTCATAAACCAGCACCTCCACCTTAATGTCAGACACCTCAGTAACGCGTGTTTCAGTGATATGACGTAGCTGTTAGACTATGAAGTGGAGAGCTTTAGCATTCTGACCTCGTCAGATTCATGCTCTCTCTCTAAGACCAGATGTTTGGCTTGGCTGTGTTTGGAGACAATGAGGTCAGCTTACCAGTGACAGAATACAGAGGCTACTCCCTTTCATACACTCTGATGCTGTAATGGGTTCGCCTGTCCTAGAGCTGGCTAGTGTTGATGAGAGACACTGCCGCTCTAGAACAGGGGGTCTGTAATTAGTGCATGCATTTAGGCAGTGCAGTGCTGTGTGTGCTCTCTATGGGTCTCTGTGGTGGGTTTAGTCAGAACGTAGGGGGAATTCCTGTCCAAAGCCCGAGACCTATGGCTGTAGATGTTAGCCAATCCCCTAAACTCCTCATCAGAATGACTACGCTGGGAACATCACATCCTGTAGACTGTAAAACTCATGAATCAGTATTTTCCAAGCAATTAAATCAGTTCTCGTTAAAGGTCCTGATGTGTTTTTAAAGCACATAACTTAATAACTTCAGATCATTTCCAATGTTTACAAAGTTGTAATTTCTAATTCTCACCCACTGGTTAGGAGCAATCCACAGTGCTACTCGTGCTGGGATGCATCTGGAGCCAGCCAACCACATTCGGGAGAATGCTAACTGCCAGCTCTGTTTCTTTAACTGATGTCCACCCACCCAGAGAGAGTGAGGCCAATTGTGATCTTTTGGACTTCCAGCTGTGGATGGCTGTGCATCACTGGCTATCAAACTGGTGCTCTTCTGATTATTGCGCCTATGCACTGATGGCTGTGTGACTCTGTGAAGCCCCACACACCACTACCCCCCCCCAGTATTGTTTTATATAGGTTATGTAATATTTGCAGAAACGGAGAGTCAGCTGCAAATCTAGACCAGCAGTGCCAAGGCCTGCATTGTTTGGATGTTCTTTGTATTTTGCTAAATGTGAGTGAGCTGCTGTATCTTTACCAAAAACTAGAAACAGCCAAGTGAGCTAGTTTAGCAGGCCAGGTCTAGACTAGACCTGTGGCTGGCTCTGCGGCTCTGCATCTGCATATGGATTATGTTGCTAATAAGGCTTATTAAGATTAATAAATGATCTAAATTAGTGTCCATTGACTCCATTCCTTCCTCTTTGGGACTGTAGCTTGCTCTTTTCCCCTCACAACCTCTAATCTGCCTATGTGGTTTCGGAGCCCTTATGCCACACTGTGCCTGACCCTGGCGCCTCGACGTCAGCCTGATAGTGGCTGTGGTTGGAGTGTTTCCCAGCCTTCCTCTGTCAGCACGTTTCTGGCCCCGCGTATCTCCGCTCCAGAGCATTCTACCGTGCAACCCTGCGTCAGACTGCAGGACTTGATCGTAAACACTCTGGCTCTCAGCCTGCTCTGAGGCCCAACCTGCAGGACGGATGGGGAAACTCTCTCGCACTCTGTACTCACGCAGTTCAGCAGTCAGGAGTTCGGAGATGCTGGTGGGTTTTTGTTTTATGGACTGGGTTTCATAAACTCAGTCTGAAAGCTGACTGAGCTTAGCTTAGCTAACACAAACAAACTGTGCTGTGCTGGTCTAACATATCTGCGTGATTGTTGGGGTGTCTTTGGAATATTCTCTCCGGTCACAGCAGTTTGTTTGGCATACAGGTTGTTTTTAATGTAGTAGCCATGTTTTAGCCTCTAGTGATGAATGAGGAGGCCTTAGCTGAACACATTTCGAAGACTGTTAGTATTGATTGTAGTAGCATTTTCACAATTTACAAAGAAATCATCATTTAAAAATGGCAAAAAACAAAATTCAGCAAACAAAACCTGCATAACCCTTCAAAATACTTCACTAGAAAAATAAATAATGGACTGTTCTGTAATGCTTGTTAGATCATGCCTAGAATTACCCTAACTGGGCAGGTCTACCAGCTGGTTGACTTATGTATATGTTTCCTAAATGGGTCATCTAAAAGACAATGAACATTTTTTGCAAATGAGTGTTGAAAGTCTTTAACACTTCATTGTCAGGAGGTGAAACACAGCAAAAATTGAGAGGCAAGTTTTTTGGGTGTGTGATAGTGACAATATCCAAAACAGACCAATGTCCAATTGTACAGAATTTTGAATGCACACTATTTTCCAGAGCTTTAAGCAAACATTAAGGTCATGAATGTTTAAAATGTACTCCTAAAGATGTTAAAACTGTACGCTATAATTGTAAACTGGGTTCTAAAGATTCATCATGTGTAATAAACTACTTCAGAACAGCCCCCCCAACTCACTAATAATTGACCACTGATAAAAGACTAGAGGATAGCTAGTGACGAACAGTTTATTTGAGTAAAATAGGCACTGATTTGGTCAGCACAGTTGTACATTGAAAAATGTATTTTTATTCCTTATAATTTGTAAAAATCTAAATACGTTGTGTTAATTTTTTTCATTGATTAGTTAGATTTAATCGAGTAGTCGGGACAGCCCTATACTGTACATTACCTCAGTCAGAGCCTACGACTGTTTTTAAGGTTGGTGTATTTTCGTATGATTGCCTTGTTACATATGTAAGAGGAGCGCTGGCTCAGAGACACAGATGGCGGACAGCACTCATAACCCAGTCATGCTGTCTGTACTGATGGACAGCTGACAGGCTCAACCCGATTGACCTCTGCTGGAAATGCCAACCGTTCAGCTCCCTGCCTGCCTGGTTCTGATTCAAATTGTGCAGCTAGGATTGGCATCAACTCTGTCTTTGTGGTTGGATGAACTGTGTGTGTGTGTGTGTGTGTGTGTATTTGTAAGGCCTTCAGAGGCTTGTGTATCTGGCTTTTAGAGTGGATTTCTGATTGAAACGAATGAACGGTAGCTGAGTCAAGAAGAAATGAGAAGTTGTGCTTCATGTCTGTATGTAAGCCATTAAAAAGAAGAAGGACAACAACAGCCACTCGCTCAGCCCTACCTGTGATGCCTGGGCAGCAGTTGGGGGTTAGGTGCCTTGCTCAAGTGCACTTCAGTCGTGTCTTGATGGTTCAAGGAAACAATGACCTTCTATTCAAGGAACATGCACTACTACTACACTACATGTCCAAATGTTTGTTCACACCTCTTCTAAGGAATGCAGTCAGCCTCTTAAGTTGCACCTATTGCTGACACAGGTGTGCAAATGCACACACATGCACACACACACAGCTTGTCTAGTCCAAGTAGAAGTATTGCCAACAGAATAGGACTTATCTGGAACAGATAAACATGAACCTATTGGCATCATGCTGCCTAATGCCAAGCGTGTGCTAGAGGGGTATAAAGCCCCCCAACATTGAGCTGTGGAGCAGTGGAACTGTGTCCTCTGGAATGATGGTTGTTGTACATTTGGGATGAAGTGATGATATGATGATGATGATCGTCCCTAACTAACACCCACTAACACCCTTGTGCGTTTTCTTATTTGTTTGTTTATTTTGTATACACTTGATTTCAGATGAAACAAGAAACAATAATAAGCAGGTGTCCCAATACTTTTGTCCATATACTGTATTCTGATTAATACAATTTTAAAGGATATAAATGCTCCAAAAATTGCAAGCTGCTACCTGCTCTGTGTGTCAGATCGCTTAATGATTGACAGGAGCATTTCCCTGGCAAGGTGAAAAACCCAACACTAGATATGGTGAGCGATACTGCCAGTGATGCTAGCCGCATCAGTCGAGATCGGTGTGGCTCAGCCATGCGTTGACTGAGTTTAAAGAACTTCGATGAAATAGACTTACACTTAACTGTTCTACACAAGTAAACAAATAAACCATGTCCAGTTATGCTACAAAGACTCTGATTAGCACTGATTGGTACTTTGGCAGATCTGATATCACCTATGCCAAATTTAGTCCCACCCACCTGAAATCTAAATTTAAGTAGAAGAATTCGTCAAATTTCCAGCAATCTGACAGAAAAGACCGACGTCAGTCTTCCTCTGCCAAGCTCGTCACAAAACCTGTAGCTAACAGGTAGAAGAACCTCTTGAAGATGAGCAGACGGGGCTTTAAAGGATAAGAGCATAAATCAAAGAGTCCTGTTTTCCGCCTCAGCCTTAAAGGGTTAAACTGTCAGCATCACTGATGTCACCGACGTCCCACACACCTTTGAGCTGTTCTGATGGATATGTCCAAAGACGACAGCGCCGCTGTGTTTCTACGGTTCCTGACAGCAAACTGCAGCTCGGAGACGATCGAATCACAGCCGCCGTGTCCACCGTTTACATTTCCGCGTTCTCCTTCAGCACCAGCAGCCACGATGACAGCTTCAGGAGGCAGCATGTTCACGACGTTGTTGAATATGCGATACAGCTGGGGCAGTTTTGGAGAGTTCTTGGTGCCGTTACAGTGCTGGCTCAGCAAACAGCTGACAGAGATGGAAGAGGCAGGCCGTCGCTGGTTTCAGAGCTGATTTATGGGTTTGTTTTGCATTGCGTTTGATATGCAGACTGTTGAGGACAAACTCTTGAAAAGAAATGAAAGAGAAAGTAATTTAAATTGATATGATTTGCCCTCTGTGTGTGTGTGTGTGTGTGTGTGTGTGTGTGTGTGTGTGTGCACGTGTGTGTGTGTGTGTTTTCTTTAGACTGACATGGAGGTCAGTGTAGTCCTTTGAGGAAAAAGACATCACACCGATATTAAAAGCGCCTGTCAAGCTGCATTGTATCAGGAGGGGTGGAGACTAGCCCGATGAAATGACAAAGGCCAGCATCCCCAAAATGACTGCAGAGAAGTCTGAGAGATAGGATATTGCCTCACTTTCTGTGTGGGGGTGTTTGGGTGTCTGCGGTTTTTCACACTGAGATATGAGACAGCAACCTGTCATGTCAGTGAAATTTACCTCGGCTCCCAGCAGACAGTGGTTTAAAGGAGCTGCCATGTTTATTAGTATTATTATTATTTATTTATTTATTTATTTACTTTTTTATGAAAGTCCTACAACTACTAAACTCCCAAAACACAACTCAACTACACTATATGTCCAAATGTTTGTGGACATCCCTTCTAATGAATGAGTTTGGCTACTTTAGGTTGCACCCATTGCTGACACATTGCTGTGCAAATGCACACCCACAGCTTGTCTAGTCCCTGTAGAAAAGTACAGCCAATAGAATAGGACTCTATGGAGCAGATAAACATGAACCTATTGGCACCATGCTACCTAATAATGCCAGGCGTGGGTTAGAGGGGTATAATAAGTCCCCCCAGCATTGAGCTGTGGAGCAGTGGAGGAACTGTGTTCTCTGGAATGATGGATGGTGGAGCTCCATCCAGTACTTTTGGGATGAGCTGAGGAATTGGGGTTAACGCTTCGGTCATTGAATGCAATCAAATCCTTACAGCAATGCTCCTCCAAATTCTAGTAGAGGAGAAACTCCTTTGCTAACAAACTATATTCTATACCTTTTAGGCAGGGGTGTTCTTATCCATGAAGGGTCAGTGTGGCTACTTTTTAAATCATGGGGTTGTCGGCCTATTTGCCATCCTGTTATTGTGCCTCAGAATGGAACCTCAGATTTTCCTCTTATGAAGGGCTTAATATATATATAAAATATATATAAGCTGGTTCATGTCATGTGGGAATCGAACCCACAACCCTGTTATCGATAGCCCGGCGCTCTAACCGCTGAGCCACCACTGCCCCATTGGGTTGTATTGGGTCGTATTGGGGCGTATTGGGGCGCATTGGGGCGTATGCTACACAGCTCCCAACTTCCAAACATTATACACCAAAGGAGAGCTGCCATTCTCTGGAAGACCTAGCATTAGCTTTTAGCCTTTTTTTTTTTTACCTGAAGCGGTTGTTGTGTTTGACCGCTTCACAGCTTTACTTATTGAGGTTTCACTAGTGGGCAGTGTGTGTGTAGATTATGAGGTTTACAGGTTCTGGGGGTTTGAAATTGACTCGTTTTTCCAGCTCTGTTTTGGTTATGCTGAATTTTCCACAACAGAGAATCATTCAGAGAATAATGGAGAATACCGTGTTCCAATATAGGACTCCTTTAAGGCAACTGTATGTTTGTACAGTTTTAAAGTTGTTTAAAAAATTATACTGGGTACAAGTTTTCTAGTGATTTTGTAGTGAAAATATTGGCTTTAGGCTGTTTCCATTCGACCAGAATTTTAAACCAATTTTCTCTTGAAACTCAGGAAAAGTTTAGGGGATTCTGAGCTACTATGTTAAAATGGCTATGTTTTATTCATATACTGCATTTGTAACCCTACAGAAATCAATGCTCTGTTTCTTCATAATGCAAATCCAACATACCAGGCTTTCTCTCGCAGCTACAGAGTTTCCTCACTGCAGGATTGCTGCTGGCTGTGTAAACGGTAAGCAAACTCTGTAGCCGTAGAGAAAGTCTCCATCTGTCGGGACTCGTTAGGAGAAGAGGTGAATTGATTTGACCATATGAATTGAGTGAGTAAGAGGTTCAGAGGAAGAGAGTCGGACTGGAGTTTGTTGAGAAAGTGAGGATGTTTCTGAGTGCTTGTAATGTGAGTGGTACTGTAGAAAGAGGAGCCATAGCTCACCACTAACATTAGACAGGTGGGCCTTGTCCTTTTCTGCACTTCAAGAATTGACATCTTAATGGATTTTCTTGGTTGAAGTCACAGTAAGTGGAGCCAGGTTAGAGAGAGGTTTTGATATGTGTTAAACCTGAGTTTTAGGGATGCGCTGTATGTTGTGGGATCTGGATTTGGTGTATTGGGAGAATTAAGGCACAGCGTTTGTACTTGAGAAAGGGTTAAGGTAAGAATACATGTAGCTTTAAATAGCAGCTCAAATGGCGACCAGTCTTGGTCTGTAATGCATGTCAGCAGCGGTTGAATGGCAGTTGCTCCTGGCCCTCAGTTCTCTGCTCAGACTGTGTGTGTGTGTGTGTGTATGTGTGTGTGTGTCTCTTTGGCTGTCTCTGGCTGTATGCTGAGCTGTATACTGTGCTCTAGGCTTTGATGAGCAGAGAGAGTGAGGAACCCTGTGGGCTGCATAATCAGTCTGGCCCTTCATTAAGCTCCATAGCCGCCCAGCGGCCCACTGAGAGCCCACGCTCTGCCCGCATTCAGCCGCCGCTCAACTGCCGTTCAGCCCACCCGTTCCCAGCATCCCTCCCCAGTCACTCAGAGAAAGATGTGGTGGTGCAATAGGGGCAGACTGAGCAGAATTGAGAGAGATGAGAGAGAGGGAAGGGGTGTCATTTCTGCCCACTCCTCCCTGAAGGGCTGAACATGTGGTTAATGAAGCTGCTCTGTATTTCCAGGCCCCACTAACAGTGCACCAATAAGCTCCAGGCCTCAGCTTTTTATTCCCAGACAGCTTCACTGCTTCATCCATTTACACCAAAATCCACTTTTTTAGTAGGACAAATTTGGGCGCTGCTGTGGCTATTCCTCACTTTTGGGGGGGCGTGCAATAGGGATGTCAATTTGAAAGTTTTAGGCGACAGCTTTGGAGCTAAGTGGCTAAAAGAACGCAGTAGCATGTTTGATCATCCGAAATCCCAAATTTTCATGTATTGTGAACACCTAGTGTAGTATAGTGCTGTATTGATGTATTTCCACACACTTATGTACACAGCAGATTTGAAAGAAACCGGTGGATGTTCTAGCTCCTGTGTGTCATCTGCACTCGCCATAGTCAGACGGCAATCACCTTGAGCTAAGCTTGTTGCTAACTTGCTAATGCTTATATGTGAAGCTGGCGCTTGAGATTTGGCTCAGTTAGTTCATCAGTCTCTGTGCATAGGCACATATTCTCACATATTCTCCATATGGCACCTTTACCATTCTGTGATCCCTCATGCCCTGTGGATGAAGGCATTGTCATCCTAGAAAAGACCACTTCCATCAGGACTGGACTTCGAATTGACCGTCTCAGTTGTTTTATTTCCTTACATTTAGCGCTAATGGCCGAGCATCATGGCCATTGGATATGCGCTTTCGACCACAATTTATGACCCTGTTTACTGATGGCTTTCCCATAGTTCGAAATGAGGTGATCTCTTAAGTCACTGTTTCTATTGAAACACTTAGATTCACCAGTTGTTCTGTCTTTGTGAGTGAAGCTCAGACTATTCGTCCAAGAGTAACAGACCCTAATAGAAACTGGTATTAAAGCAGAAGTGCCATTTAAAAGGCAGCAATGGCTGATTTTTACCTCAGCATTAAAGGGATAGTTTGAGAGGCAGCTGTGCGTCAATGATTGGGCTAAAAGGATTTCACAGGTCATTACTAGCACCCTAGTCTTCCTAGGTGAGGAATGGGCAAGAGATCCAGATAAGTGGGCTGAAAACACTTATTTCATGTGAGAAGAAGGGATTTGGGGTGGTGCCACAGGTCTCTTAGAGTAATCCGAGGTCTCATTTCCTTAAACAGAAACCGGGTGGTAGGGTGGTGTAGCGAGATAAGGGCAAGAATGATGGTGTAAACATGACAGGCTTCGCCATTTTCTCTTTTTTACTATTTTTTCATTCTTTTTAGGCCCTTGTTTGCTTTCTAATTGGCCTTCATTCAGTTGTGCCAGTTACTTAATCCGATTTTTCCACGCTTCACCTTCTCCGGCGGAACACTGTTTTCCTTTCATTAGACTGAATGCAGCTGATGTGGAAAGAACATGTCGCGTGTGGCAGCATTTCCGTCCGTGCAGTGCTCTGGATTCTTTGGCAGCACTGTTCATTTGTCTGTAAGCTCGGGCTTGCTTAATTATTACTGACACGGTCGTCCCAATCCAGGCTGGATATTTTGAAATGGAAATGCGGGAGAGAGGAGATGAGCGTGTTTTGGCAACCATGCTGTGAGCCTGGCACACTCCAGCAGAAAGCAGCAGTATATAGGGATGGCTATTTCTTGCTCCTGGGCTCCCCCTGTGGTCAGGAAGTGGAACTTACGCCTGAGATAGGGACACGATTTTCTGGACAAGCTGAAGTTACAGAACCGTTATTGCAAGTAAACGAAGCATGTGGACTGAAGGTTTTACAGGGCACAGTATAACCACAGT